>NC_092774.1:41968862-42185330 GCF_047496795.1 Chiloscyllium punctatum | reverse complement strand
AAGTGTGGTTTTTTTTAAAATTCATTCAGGGGATGAGGGCATCACTGGCCAGGTCCAACATTTATTGCCCCATCCCTAATTGCCTGGGGGCAGGTCAGAGTCAACCACATTGCTGTAGGTCTGGAGTCACATATAGGCTAGAATAGGTAAGGACAGTAGCTTCCTTCCGCAAAGGGATAAGAGTGAACCAGATGGGGTTTTTCCGACAATATTTTATCATTCGACTCTGAAATTCCAGAGTTTCATTGAATTCAGATTCCACCATCTGCTATGGCTGGATTCGAACCCACGACCAAAGAACGCCCTGGGGTGCCTGGATGAACAGTCCCATGGAAGTACCACAAGGCCATCCCTACCTAGCCCTCCCCCAGATCTGGGCACCACACCTGAGGAAGGATATCTTGGCCTTGAAGGGGGTACACTGTAAGTTTACAAGAACAACGCCTGGACTTTAGAAGTGACATGATGGAGGGATATTAGACAAATTAGGCTCGTTTTCTCCAGAATTTCAAAGCTTAAGGGCCGTTCTGATCAAACGTTTCGAGATATTAACAGGAAAGGGCAGGGTGGATAAAGATAGACAATGACCTCTTGTTGGAGATTTCAGAACTGAGGAAGTAGTCTACAAATTAGGGCCAGACCAAGCAGGAGTGATGCTAGGCAGTGCTTCCAAGCACACACGAGTGGGAGTGGTTTGAAATCCTACACCACAAATGGCAGTGAGTGCTGGATCGGTTGTGAGTTTGCAATCCGAAGCAGATTTTTTTTTCTGTTAAGCCAAGGTGTTGAGGGACGTGGGTCAGACATTGGCCATCAGTCCATTCAAATGGCCTCCCTCTGTTCCCTTGTTCCCAAGCCAGCAGAGTTTGATTGGAACAGCAAGCAAGTTAGGGATTCACGGTCCTCCACTCACAGACTCCGTCTCCTCCCTCCCTCCCTCCCTCCCTCCAGTCACAGACTCCGTCTCCTCCCTCCCTCCCTCCTTCCCTCCCCCTCCAGTCACAGACTCCGTCTCCTCCCTCCCTCCCTCCCCCTCCAGTCACAGACTCCGTCTCCTCCCTCCCTCCCTCCCTCCCTCCCCCTCCAGTCACAGACTCCGTCTCCTCCCTCCCTCCCTCCCCCTCCAGTCACAGACTCCGTCTCCTCCCTCCCTCCCTCCCTCCCTCCCTCCCTCCCCCTCCAGTCACAGACTCCGTCTCCTCCCTCCCTCCCTCCCTCCCCCTCCAGTCACAGACTCCGTCTCCTCCCTCCCTCCCTCCCCCTCCAGTCACAGACTCCGTCTCCTCCCTCCCTCCCTCCCTCCCTCCCCCTCCAGTCACAGACTCCGTCTCCTCCTCCCTCCCTCCCTCCCTCCCTCCCCCTCCAGTCACAGACTCCGTCTCCTCCCTCCCTCCCTCCCTCCCCCTCCAGTCACAGACTCCGTCTCCTCCCTCCCTCCCTCCCTCCCCCTCCAGTCACAGACTCCGTCTCCTCCCTCCCTCCCTCCCTCCCTCCCTCCAGTCACAGACTCCGTCTCCTCCCTCCCTCCCTCCCTCCCTCCCCTCCAGTCACAGACTCCGTCTCCTCCCTCCCTCCCTCCCTCCCTCCCTCCAGTCACAGACTCCGTCTCCTCCCTCCCTCCCTCCCTCCCCCTCCAGTCACAGACTCCGTCTCCTCCCTCCCTCCCTCCCTCCCTCCCCCTCCAGTCACAGACACCGTCTCCTCCCTCCCTCCCTCCCCCTCCAGTCACAGACTCCGTCTCCTCCTCCCTCCCTCCCTCCCTCCCTCCCCCTCCAGTCACAGACTCCGTCTCCTCCTCCCTCCCTCCCTCCCTCCCTCCCCCTCCAGTCACAGACTCCGTCTCCTCCCTCCCTCCCTCCCTCCCTCCCCCTCCAGTCACAGACTCCGTCTCCTCCTCCCTCCCTCCCTCCCTCCCCCTCCAGTCACAGACTCCGTCTCCTCCCTCCCTCCCTCCCTCCCTCCCCCTCCAGTCACAGACTCCGTCTCCTTCCTCCCTCCCTCCCCCTCCAGTCACAGACTCCGTCTCCTCCCTCCCTCCCTCCAGTCACAGACTCCGTCTCCTCCCTCCCTCCCTCCCTCCCTCCCCCTCCAGTCACAGACACCGTCTCCTCCCTCCCTCCCTCCCCCTCCAGTCACAGACTCCGTCTCCTCCTCCCTCCCTCCCTCCCTCCCTCCCTCCCTCCCCCTCCAGTCACAGACTCCGTCTCCTCCCTCCCTCCCTCCCCCCCTCCCTCCCCCTCCAGTCACAGACTCCGTCTCCTCCCTCCCTCCCTCCCTCCCTCCCCCTCCAGTCACAGACTCCGTCTCCTCCTCCCTCCCTCCCTCCCTCCCCCTCCAGTCACAGACTCCGTCTCCTCCCTCCCTCCCTCCCTCCCCCTCCAGTCACAGACTCCGTCTCCTCCCTCCCTCCCTCCCTCCCCCTCCAGTCACAGACTCCGTCTCCTCCCTCCCTCCCTCCCTCCCTCCCTCCAGTCACAGACTCCGTCTCCTCCCTCCCTCCCTCCCTCCCCCTCCAGTCACAGACTCCGTCTCCTCCCTCCCTCCCTCCCCCCCTCCCTCCCCCTCCAGTCACAGACTCCGTCTCCTCCCTCCCTCCCTCCCTCCCTCCCCCTCCAGTCACAGACTCCGTCTCCTCCCTCCCTCCCTCCCTCCCCCTCCAGTCACAGACTCCGTCTCCTCCCTCCCTCCCTCCCTCCCTCCCTCCCCCTCCAGTCACAGACTCCGTCTCCTCCCTCCCTCCCTCCCTCCCTCCCTCCCCTCCAGTCACAGACTCCGTCTCCTCCCTCCCTCCATCCCTCCCTCCCCCTCCAGTCACAGACTCCGTCTCCTCCCTCCCTCCCTCCCTCCCTCCCTCCAGTCACAGACTCCGTCTCCTCCTCCCTCCGTCTCCTCCCTCCCTCCCTCCCTCCCTCCCCCTCCAGTCACAGACTCCGTCTCCTCCCTCCCTCCCTCCCTCCCCCTCCAGTCACAGACTCCGTCTCCTCCCTCCCTCCCTCCCCCTCCAGTCACAGACTCCGTCTCCTCCCTCCCTCCCTCCCTCCCCCTCCAGTCACAGACTCCGTCTCCTCCCTCCCTCCCTCCCTCCCTCCCTCCAGTCACAGACTCCGTCTCCTCCCTCCCCCTCCAGTCACAGACTCCGTCTCCTCCCTCCCTCCCCAGTCACAGACTCCGTCTCCTCCCTCCCTCCCTCCCTCCCTCCAGTCACAGACTCCGTCTCCTCCCTCCCTCCCTCCCTCCCTCCCTCCAGTCACAGACTCCGTCTCCTCCCTCCCTCCCTCCCTCCCTCCCTCCAGTCACAGACTCCGTCTCCTCCCTCCCTCCCTCCCTCCCTCCCTCCAGTCACAGACTCCGTCTCCTCCCTCCCTCCCTCCCTCCCTCCCTCCAGTCACAGACTCCGTCTCCTCCCTCCCTCCCTCCCTCCCTCCCCCTCCAGTCACAGACTCCGTCTCCTCCCTCCCTCCCTCCCTCCCTCCAGTCACAGACTCCGTCTCCTCCCTCCCTCCCTCCCTCCCTCCCTCCAGTCACAGACTCCGTCTCCTCCCTCCCTCCAGTCACAGACTCCGTCTCCTCCCTCCCTCCCTCCAGTCACAGACTCCGTCTCCTCCCTCCCTCCCTCCAGTCACAGACTCCGTCTCCTCCCTCCCTCCCTCCCTCCCCCTCCAGTCACAGACACCGTCTCCTCCTCCCTCCCTCCCTCCCTCCCCTCCAGTCACAGACTCCGTCTCCTCCTCCCTCCCTCCCCCTCCAGTCACAGACTCCGTCTCCTCCCTCCCTCCCTCCCTCCCTCCCTCCCTCCCTCCCCTCCAGTCACAGACTCCGTCTCCTCCCTCCCTCCCTCCCTCCCTCCCCCTCCAGTCACAGACTCCGTCTCCTCCCTCCCTCCCTCCCTCCCCCTCCAGTCACAGACTCCGTCTCCTCCCTCCCTCCCTCCCTCCCCCTCCAGTCACAGACTCCGTCTCCTCCTCCCTCCCTCCCTCCCTCCAGTCACAGACTCCGTCTCCTCCTCCCTCCCTGCCCCTCCAGTTGCAGACTTAAGTGATCTACATGATTCGGAGATGCCGGTGTTGGACTGGGGTGTACAAAGTTAAAAATCACACAACACCAGGTTATAGTCTAACAGGTTTAATTGGAAGCAATAGCTTTCAGAGTGCCACTCCTTCATTGGGTGGTTGTGGACTACCTGATGAATGACCGGCGCTCCGAAAGCTAGTGTTTCCAATTTAATCTGTTGGACTATAACCTGGTGTTGTGTGATTTTTAACTGAAGTGATCTGAAACTACTGAGGTATGTGTGATCCAAGGATCTCTGGTGTGAATACTATCCACACTGAGGTGTGTTGGGTCCTGCGCCAGATGTGTTTTGGGTGTGATAGAAAAGTTATTTCTTTTCAGTTCACAGAGGAGGATTTTGCGATTACAGGGTGCTACTTTTTTGTCAAGAGTTTTAAAATTTTTAGGTTTGGCTGAGGTTTACAGAGGTTTACAAAATTATGAGGGACATGGATAGGAAAAATAGACAAAGTCTTTTCCCTGGAGTGGGGGAGTGCAGAACGAGAGGGCATGAGTTTAGAGTGAGAGGGGAAAGATACAAAAGAGACCTAAGGGGCAACTTTTTCACACAGAGGGTGGTGTGTGTATGGAATGAGCTGCCAGAGGAAGTGGTACAGGCTGGTACAGTTACAACATTTAAAAGGCATCTGGATGGTTGTATGAATAGGAAGGGTTTGGAGCGATATGGGCCGGGTGCTGGCAGGTGGGACTAGACTGGGGTGGGATATCTGGTCGGCTTGGATGGGTTGGAACGAAGGGACTGTTTCCATGCTGTACATCTCTCTGACTCTATCTTGGGGTTTGGCTTTTTGCCAGACAGACACTGGGCTAACATAGCAAGGACGTGTCCAGTGCAAAAACCCATCATGAGACCCTTGAATTTGCCTCTCTGTGCAGATCTCTCTGAAAGTTCCCAGATAAAATTTAAGTCAGTAGTTACTCAGGAAAAGTGAGGTTGTTAAAACACTGAGGCTGGGTCCTGAGTAACTGTTAAACCAAGACCAACTCATCCTGACTAGCCCATCCGCCCCCTTCAATCCCCCCCCATGCCCCCCATAACCTTCATCCCCCCCCATCTCCCATCCCCCATCCCCTCAGCCCATGGTCCCTTGGACCTGACCTTCACCCCCCTCACACCCACTTTATTTCTCTAGCTCAACCTGAACACACACCTCAACCCCTCCCTCATCCCCACCCTGGCACCTTACCAACTTGGCATTCGATCCCTTCTGCAGTCCAAGCACCCAGCAGGCACCGTAGCTTCTCCCCACCTGCCCCCCCATCCCCCCCTCCAACTCCTTCTTCCCCCGGGCGCCGCGCTCACCTCAGAAACGTAGCCTCTCGGCAGCAGCCTGAGGAGGTGGACGTGTACACTGGCGAACATGGCAGCCGACTGCTGTGGGAATAGGGGCGAACGCTTTGCTTTTTCTCTCGCTGCTCTGCACGACGAGAGAACTCCGCATCTCTGTCACGGCGCTCCCTTCTCTGGTTGAGTCAGAAAACATGCTGGGGGATTGCACACGGCGCCAGATGGCCGCTCCGAGGAAAGCCCGGCCCCTTTGAATTGTCTCAGCAAGTGGGTCAGTCCGCTTCACTCGCTCTTGTCGTCGCGTGTCGAAGAACATCCGTTCACTCAGGGAAGCGAAGTCTGCAGTGGCGCGCGCTCATCATTCCGAGGAAGAGGACCGCCCCGTGAAAACGCAAGTGGATCAAAATGCGATCTGTCAAGCCAGGGATCGCCAGTCCCTTCTGATGCGACGCAACAGTTCCCCTTCCTTGCCATCCCACATTGTAAGAAAATCACAGCCGTTTGGGACTCACCCAGACCCATTCTCCTAACCTATTACTCTCATTTTACCCCTGACTAATGTACCTAACCCACTGAACACTACGGGCAATTTAGCATAGCCAATTCACCCTAACTTACACATCTTTGGACTGTGGGAGGAAACCAGAGCACCCAGAGGAAACCCACACAGAGAGAATGTGCAAACTCCTCACAGACAGCTGGAATCGAACCTGGGTCCCTGGCGCTGTGAGACAGCAGTGCTAACCACTGAGCCACCGTGCTGTTCCATGTCCGTGTCCTGGAATAACATCAACCAGAATCCCAACACTCACTGAGCCACCAGTATCGACTGCAGAGAGAAAGCTCATCGATTTTCATTTGTGTTTTGCACTTATGGTGGTAATGGATGTGATAATATATTAAGACTCCGTACCTGAGTACTTGCGACTTTGTATTTTAATGGAGACTCGCCTTTCAATTAAAAGTCTGATCCGTAGTCTTGTCTTGAACCTGAATTGCATGTGTAAGAGTCGCTGAGACATCAAGGCCACACTTGACCCGGTGTGGCATCAAAGAGTCAAAACAGAACTTAATGAGAATGGGCCAACTCTCCGTTAAGAGATGGTTGTGGTGGTTGGAGGTCAGTCATCTCCGCTCCAAGACATCTCTGCAGGGGTTCCTCAGGGTAGTGTCCTAGCTCCAACCATCTTCAGTTGCTTTGTCAAAATGACCTTCAGAACCTTGTACGGTATAGGAGCAGAATTAGGCTGTTCGGCCCAGCGAGTCTGCTCCACCATTCAATCGTGGCTGATCTGCTCTTCACCCCCATTTTCCTGCCTTCTCCCCATAACCCTTCAACCCATCACCAATTCAAAATCTGCCTAACTCCTCCTTAAATTTACTCACTGTCCCAGCATCCACCGCCCTCTGGAGTAGCGAATCCTACAGATTCATAACCCTTCGGGAGAAGCAGTTTCTCCTCACCTCTGTTTTCAATTTGCTCCCCCTTTTCTTAAAATTATAACCTGTCGTCCCATAATGCCCCACAAGAGGAAGCATCCACTCCACGTCTGTTTGATCCACACCTTTTATCATCAAATCCCCCAATTTGATTTCCCCTCATTCCTCTAAATTCCAGGGAGTATAGGCCGAAACCATTCAAGCTCTCCTCGTGTGACAAAGCCCTCATAGAATTGGAGAATCTCTTCAGTGTGGAAGCAGGCCCTTTGACCCAACAAGTCCACACCGGCCCTCTGAAGAGTAACCCACCCCGACCCATTCCTCTTCCCCTATTATTCCACATTTACCCCTGACGAATGCACCTAACCTGCACATCCCTGAACACGATGGGCAATATGGCTTGACCAATTCACCTAACCCACTTGTGAACCTCCGCTGAACTGCCTCCGATGTCACGACATCTTTGCTGAAATAAGGGGACCAAAGCTGTGCCCAATCCTCGAAGAGCGGCCTCAGCGATGCCATGTATAGTTGCAGCAACACTTCCTTACCTTTATGTTCTATTCCTTTAGCTATAAAAGCTGCCGTTGCATTCATTTTCTTCATTGCCTGTTGTACCTGCATGCTAGTTTTCTGTGACTCATGAATGAGGATACCCAGATCCCTCTGCACCAGAGCACCCCAAAGTCTCTCCCCATTTAGATAATAGGTCACCTTCCTGTTTTTTTCAACCTAAATGCATGACCTCACACTTATCCACCTTAAACTCCATCTGCCACATTTGGGCCCACTCTCCTAACCTATCTAGATCCACCTGTAAGGTTCTTATTTCCTCATTGCAATTTACCGTCCCACCTATTTTTCTGTCATCTGCAAATTTGGCGATAGAGCCTTCTGTCCCTGTATCCAATTGGTTAATGTAGATTGTAAACAGCTGGGGCCCAAGGACTGAACCTTGTGGCAAGCCACTAGTTACATCTTGCCATCCAGGAAAAAAAAACATCCTGACTCTGTCTCTTCTGTCCATCAGCCAGTCATCTATCCAAGATCATAAATTACCCCTAATCCCATATGATCCAACCTTGTGAATGAATCTTTTGTGTGGCACCTCATCAAATGTCTTCTGGAGATCCTCATATATTACATCTATAAGATACCCATTATCCACTTTGCTCATTGCCCCTTTGAAGGACGCTAACAAGTTAGTCAAACAATGATTTGCCCTTCGTCAAACCATGCTGACTCTGATGGATAGAGTTTTGACTTTCCAAATGTTGCTTCCTTGATAAGTGATTCTAACACTTTCTCAACAGTGGATGTTAAACTAACTGGTCTGTAATTTCCCACATTTTGCCACCCTCCCTTTTTGGATAAGGACGTTACATTAGCCATTTTCCAATCCACTGGAACCTTCTCTGTATCCAGGGAATTTTGGAATATTGTAACCAATGGATATCCGCTGCCACTTCCTTTAGTATCCTGGGATGTAGGCCATCAGACCCAGGGGACTTGTCTGCCCTCAATCCCAATAGTTTGCTTTTCCCTGTGGACGTTGATTACTTAGGTTCTACCCTTTGTATAGCCTCTGACTTGCCTGTTCCAACAGGAATGGTACCACTGTAAAAACTGAGGCAAAGTTTTGATTTAACATCTTTGCCATTGCAATATACCCCACTATCAACTCTCTGGTGTTGTCTCCCAAAAGACCAACATTCACCTTAACTACCCTCTTCCCTTTTCGATATCCTTCCACCATATGGTCAAAAGTGGGGGGGGGCTGGTCGTCAACAACTGTGTGTTGTTCAGCTCCATTCCCGGCTCCACAAATCTTGAAGCCGTCTATGTTCGAGTGCAGCCAGACCTGGATGGTTTTCCTACAGTGCTGGGGCAGTCCTCGAGATGGCCGAGCCAGCAGGAGATTACCTCGGACCAGATTGGCATGGTTGTGGGTGGCATGGTGGCTCAGCGGTTAGCACTGCTGCCTCCTGGTGCCAGGGACCCGGGCTTGGTTCCGCCCTTGGGGCAACTGTGTGGAGTTTGCATGTTCTCCCCCCAGTGTCTGGGTGGGTTTCCTCCGGGTGCTCCGGTTTCCTCCCACAGTCACAAAGATGTACAGGTTAAGGTGGATTGGCCATGTTAATTTACCCAAAGTGTCCAGGGTTGTGTAGGTTATGAGCATTAGTCAGGGGTAAATGGTGTGGGTCTGGGTGGGATACTCTTCGGACGGTCAGTGTGGACTTGTTGGCCAAATGGTTTGTTGCCACATTGTAGGGATTCGATGATTGGATGTCTGTTGTCCTAGCCTCTGTGGCTGGTCGTGGGGGAAGAGGATGTGGTGCTGGAAAAGCACAGCAGGTCAGGCAGCATCCGAGGAGCAGGCGAATCGATGTTTCGGGCATGAGCCCTTCCTCAGGAATGGGATGGTTCACTGATGAAGGGCTTATACCTGAAACGTCGATTTTCCTGTTCCTTGGATGCTGCCAGACCTGCTGTGCTTTTCCAGCACCACGCTCTTCGACTCTGACCTCCAGCATCTGCAGTCCTCGCTGTCCCCTGGTTGAAGAGGGTCCGATTTTATTTCTTTGAGCCTTTTGGCACTCGGTCCAACTGAATGTGAGGCCATTTCAGAGGGCAACCACTTTGCTGCGGGTCTGGAGTCACATGTAGGCCAGACCAGGTGAGGGGGGCAGATTTCCTTCCCTGAAGGACATGAGTGAACCAGTGGGTTCCCGACAAGTGGTCAGCAGTTATTCCAGATTTTTATTTAGTGAATTCCAATTCCACCATCTGCTGTGGTGGGCTTCGAACCCCCAGAACGTTCACTGAGTTTCTGAATTAACAGTTGAGCAATAACGCCAATGCCTCCTCCTGCCTGCACTATCCCTCTTCGCCAGGCAAGGTGCCAGTTTCCCCGGTGTTGGGCAGGGGAGATGGCAGGAACTGTGCAGTGCAGTTCCCGGCTCCAGTGCTTGGCTGAATGCACAATGGGCTTTGGACAATGCTTCCATCGTCGGGAGATGCAGGTGGATCCTGCAGAAGGCGAGATTTCCAATGGGAAGCTGGGCCAAAATGGAAGGAGGGGAGCACTGTGGGGCAGGAACGGATGTTGACGAGACAAGATTAGCAAGATACACTGAGGAATCCCGTGACACGAAATCCTGAAAGAAAGACACGAGACGGAACTCTCTGTTAGCCAAAGAAGGGTCAAGTTTCGGCCCAACTCAACCCCTCTGAGCGTGTACATCTGCAGAGAGATCGCAGGGAGCAGACAAAGGGAAGTGGGTTGGTTACCAGAATGAGCCAGGATCTGGTAAATGGGAAGGTGTGAAATCGTCCATTCCCACATTTAGAAATGTAGAGAATAGGTGCGGGGGGTATGCCATTCGCCCCTTTGAGCCTGCGCCATCATCCAATATGATCATGCAATCTCAGTATCCCGTTCTCGCATCTCTCCCTTTGGGATGGCACAGTGGCTCAGTGGTTAGCACTGCTACCTCACAGCATCAGGGTCCCAGGTTCAATTCCCACACTGCGTGGAGTTTGCACATTCTTCATATGGGTTTTCTCCGGGTGCTCCAGTTTCATCCCACAGTCCAAAGATGTGCAGGGTCAGCTGAATTGGCCATGCTAAATTGCCCGTAGTGTTAGGTGCATTAGTTGGGTTAAATATAGGGTAGATGAATGGGTCTGGGTTACACTTTGGAGGGGTGCGTTGGGCTGAAGAGCCTGTCTCCATACTGTAGGGAATCTAATCTTGATCCCTTTAGACGCAAGGGCTCCCTCTTGAATATTTCTAATGAACCAGCCCCCACAACCTCCTGTGGGAGAGAACTCCACAGGTTCACAACTCTCTGAGTGAAGCAACTCTTCCTCAGCTCAGTCCTGAATGGCTTACCCTTTACTCTTTGATTGTGACCCCTAGTTTGGGACTTGCCCCGACATCGGGAAGATACTTTCCACATCTAGCGCGTTCAGTCCCTTCAGGATTTTGTGTGTTCCTGTGAGATCCACCGCCAAATCCTTCTAAATTCCAGTGAATCCAAGCCCAATCGATCCAATCTTTCCTCAGATGTCACTCCTGCCATCCTGGGAATCAGTCTCGTGAACCTTCACTGGTCTCCCTCAGTAGCAAGGATAATCCTTCCTCAGACTCGGAGACCAACACTGCACACTGTGCTCAAGATGTGGCCTCACCCAAGGTCCTGTATAACTACAGCAAGACATATTATGCAGGCACAGCAGATAATCAGGAAAGCTAACAAAATGTTATGTTTTTTTTGACAAGGGGAGTTAAATATAAGAGTAGTGAGGTTATGCTTTGGTGAGGTTATGCTTCCAGGTGAAGCCACACCTGGAATACTGCGTACAGTCCTGGTCACCATACTTACAGTAGGATGTTGTTGTGGTTCTGTTCGCTGAGCTGGGAATTTCTGTTGCAGACGTTTCGTCCCCTGTCTCGGTGACACCCTCAGTGCTTGGGAGCCTCCTGTGAAGCGCTTCTGTGATCTTTCCTCCGGCATTTGTAGTGGTTTGAATCTGCCGCTACCAGTTGTCAGTTCCAGCTGTCCGCTGCAGTGGCCGGTATATTGGGTCCAGGTCGATGTGCTTATTGATTGAATCTGTGGATGAGTGCCATGCCTCTAGGAACTCCCTGGCTGTTCTCTGTTTGGCTTGTCCTGTAATAGTGGTGTTGTCCCAGTCGAGTTCATGTTGCTTGTCATCTGAGTGTGTGGCTAAGGATAGCTGGTCGTGTCGTTTCGTGGCTAGTTGGTGTTCATGGATACGGATCGTTAGCTGTCTTCCTGTTTGTCCTATGTAGTGTTTTGTGCAGTCCTTGCATGGGATTCACAGATTCAATCAATAAGCACTTCGACCTGGACCCAATATACCGACCACTGCAGCAGACAGCTGGAACTGACAACCGGAAGCGGCAGATTCAAACCACTATAAATGCCGGAGGAAAGATCACAGAAGCGCTTCACAGGAGGCTCCCAAGCACTGAGGGTGTCACCGAGACAGGGGACGAAACGTCTGCAACACAAATTCCCAGCTCGGCGAACAGAACCACAACAACGAGCATCCGAGCTACAAATCTTCTCACAAACTTTACAGTAGGATGTTCATGCATTGGAAACAGTTCAGAGAAGCTTTACCGGACATACCTGGAAATCTGTGGATTGTATTCTGAGGAAAGACTAGGCCTATATTCTCTGAAGTTTACACAAAGGTATCTGGATGGACATATGAACAAGAAGAGTTCAGCGGGATATGGACCAAGGGTTGGCAAATGGGACTGGATTAATTGAGGATATCTGGTCAGCATGGATGAGTTGGACTGAAGGGTCTGTTCCCGTGCTGTACATCTCTCCGAGTCTATGACTAAGTCAGAAATGACTTAATTTAGACATGTCAATTCCTGAGGTGGATGTGGAAAGGATAGTTCCTCTCGTAGCGGAATATAGAAAAAGGTGTCAGAGTTTGAAAATAAGGGGGCAGCCATTTAAAACCTTTTTCTCTCTCAGAAGATTGTGTTACAGCATGGGATTAAACCCTCCCCCTGCTAATTTAAACCAGCAACACAGAAAAGATTCACCCCGTGAGGCAAAGAACTATCCCAGAGGGTAAATGTTTAAAGTTAAAAAAAACTTTATTTCTTTGAGTTGAACAGAGAATATTAACTTACAACTATTTACAACTCCTTTCTCTAAATCTATCTTTTATCTTCCCCTCTACAATACTGGTCTGATAAAAAAAATCCTGATTACGACTTACAAAAAAATATAATCCCGATTATGATTTACAAAAAAATATAATCACGTTTCAAAACCAGACAGCTTAGCCAAGTATCCTCTGTAGATTTTCTTCTGTCTTCTCCTTAGGGATGTTGCTTCACAGGTCTTTGGTGGATAAAGGTACCTTTAAGAGATCAGATGTTATAGCAAGCAGTCTCTCTAATTGTTGGTGTTAGCTGCTCTTTGCCACTCTGAGTAACTGTTGAAAATGTCTGATATTTGTACTCCAAAACATCGTATCATTTCATTGGTTTTAATATTGTCAAAATACTAAATTCAAACTTGATTGGAGTTTGGTATCTTGGGGCATAATTTAAACTGATTGGCCGAATTTGTTTTTGTATCCTGGCAACAGCTGCGTTGATCAAGTGTTACATTGTTACCTTGTTCCAGACTTTGTGCTTCTCTAAGTCCTCGCTAGCGGTTCAACTCTCTGAGAGATACAATGTCCCTTGCTCTTTCATAACAATTGAGAGTCTGTAGAATTCCGTTCTTCGAAAGGCTGGAGATGCAGAATATTTTGTGTGTTTTTTTTCGAAGGCAGGGATAGATAGATTTACGATGACCAAGGAGGTGAATGATTGTTGGGGACACACAGAAATGTGGAGTTGACAGGTGGTATTATCACTGGACTGCGAATCCAGAGACCCAGGCAATGTTCTGGGGACCCGACTTGGAATCCCGCCAAGGCAGTCAGTGAGATTTAAATTAGATTCGATTCCCTACAGTGTGGAAACAGGCCCTTCAGCCCAACCAGTTCACACCGACCCTCCGAAGAGTAACCCCATCCAGACCCATTTCCCTCTGACTCATGCACCTAACACTAAGGGCAATTGAGCATGGCCAATTCACCCTGACTTGCACATCTTTGGACTGTGGGAGGAAACCAGAGCAAACCCACACAGTCACGGGGAGAATGTGCAAACTCCACACGGACAGTCGCCCGAGGCTGGGATCGAACCTGGGACCCTGGCACTGTGAGGCAGCAGTGCTAACCACTGAGCCACAGTGCCGTTTGAATTCAATGGAAAAAGAAATCTGGAATTAAGTCAAAATGATGATCATTGCCGACTGTCGGAAAACCCCAAATGGCCCTACATGTGACTCCAAACCTACAGCAATGTGGTTGACGCTGAACTGCCATCTGAGTGATTGGGGATGGGCAATGAACCTGGTGCCTGGCCAGCCACACCCTCATCTTGCCAATGAATAAAACAAAACCAGCTCAGCCATGATGCGATTAAATAGCAGAGTGGGCTTCAAGGGGCAAGCACCCTTCCTGTTGTTCACAGGGAAAGCGTGGTTTCAATTTTGCCTTCATCCTCACATCAAACAGGAAGAGGTATTTTCTGAAGTCACGAACCCCAGCATTTACAGCTGTTCTGATTAAAGCAGAAAGAAGATGACCAATCCTTGAAGAGGATGATCTGGAACTTGGATGTCGCGAGATTCCCGAACGGGAGTTGACCAGTCCTGCTAAAAGGCACGTTTGTCAAAGACTTTTTGCCTTGCGCTCGTCAGGACATTTCACAAAGAATACCCATTCAAAAGGGTCAACCAGTCTTGATGCTGCATGATAGGAGAGGTGCTGACTGGTGGGCATGTGGTCTCCTGATTGATGGAGGCGCTGCCGTGGCGAATGCACACACTGCTGCCGATTGACAGTTCACTGCCAGTTCAAATTTTTTGCATTTGACTGTGTGGAGTTTGCACATTCTCCTCCCATGTCTGCGTGGGTTTCCTCCAGGTACTCTGGTTTCCTCCCACAGTCCAAAGATATGCAGGTTAGAGTGGATTGTACATGCTAAATTACCCACAGTGCCCAGGCATGTGCAGGTTAGAGTGGATTGGCCATGCTGAATTGTTCCGTATGCCCAGGGTTGTGCAGGTTAGGGTGGATTGGCCGTGCTAAATTACCCATAGTGTCCAGGGATGTGCAGGTTAGGGTGGATTGGCCGTGCTAAATTGGATTGGCCGTGCTAAATTACCTATAGTGTTTAGGGATTAGTCAAGAGTAAACGTAGAGTAATAGAGTCGGGGTATGGGTCTGGGTGGGTTACTCTGCGGAGAGTTGGTGTGGAACTGTTGGGCCGAATGGCCTGTTTCCACACTGTGGGGATTCTATCATTCTCTGAACCTTGCGCCCGTGTGGGTGATGGGCACGCCTTTCGGGGAGTCGGGTGGGAGTGGTGAGTTACTCTGACATTCCCAGGTCTCGTGGATGGCCTCACTGAGTTGGTTGGAAAGATGTCAGCCAATCCCAAGGAGGCAGAAGTCTTTCAACATCCAAAAGAGCAGGAGCTGGCCATTCAGCCCTTTGGGACTGGTCTACCATTCAGTCCAACCTAATTATTCCACATTCTAGCTTACCTCCGATTACCTTCATGGCCCCATCCTCTCCCCCTCACTGCCGTGTCCACTTCTTCATATGAATCCGTCTAACCCTGCCTTAAAAATATCCAAGAACAATAGAAACCGGGATCAGCACTTGGCCATTCGGCCCTTCCGCCTGCTCCACCATTCAACGTCGATCGTGTTCCCACCCACTCCTAGCCCGTATCCCTCCAAACCTTTCCCACTCATATACTCATCCAAACATCTTTTAAACGTAAACTTTGCCCGCATTCACCATTTCCTCAGGAAGGCCATTTATTCCACAAACTAACCACTCTCGACGTAGAAAGAATTGCCCCTCGTGTCTCTTCTGAACCTCTCCCCTCTCTCTTCCTTAAAAATGTGCCCCCTGGTTGTGAAATTCCCCCATCCAAGGGGAAAGGCAACTACTATTAACTCTCTTATCCCTTATCATCAACCCTCACGAGTTTATAATCTTCCACAAGGTCGCTCCTCAACAATTAGAGGGAGAACTGCCCAGAACCAACAAGTATAGACTAATAGCCGAATAGCTCTCTGAAACATACCTGTCCATAAGAAACTTTTGTGCAGCAGAACATCAAAGCTGACCCAGAGAAAAATCTATAAAGGAGAATCGGCAAAGCTAGGTGGTTTTGAAATGTGATTTTCCTTTTGTAAATTGGTGGCTCAGTGGTTAGCACTGCTGCCTCACAGCACCAGGATCCCAGGTTCAATTCCAGCCTCGGGCGATTGTCTATGTGGAGTTTGCACATTCTCCCCTGTGTCTGCATGGGTTTCCTCCGGGTGCTCTGGTTTCCTCCCACAGTCCAAAAGATGTGCAGCTCAGGTGAATTGGCCATAGGGTTAGGTGCATTAGAGGGAAATGGATCTGGGTGGGTTACTCTTCAGAGGATCGGTGTGAACTGGTTGGGCCGAAGGGCCTGTTTCCACACTGTAGGGAATCTAAAAAAAATCCAAATCGTTTTTTTTTAACTCAGACCAGTATTGTAGAGTGGGAGGTAAAAGATAGGTTTAAGAGAAAGGAGTTGTCTAATATTCTCTGCTGGACTTAAAGAATAAAACTTTTAATTTTTACTTTAAAGAGTGAAATCTGGGATCGATCTTTGACTCTTGAAATTGACCAGATTAAGGCATGAGGTGAGCTTCTCTGTGTGTCAGGTTTAAATTAGCAAAGGGGTTTACCCTGTGTCATAACAGAGGTCATAAAAGCAGCGATTACAAGAAGTCTGGGCTTGGATGGCTTTTAGGGCCAACTTGATGATAGCTAACAGGTACTGCCTCAGGCAAAAGGCTTTCACGTTTCAAAGAAAAACACTTGTACAATGAAAGTGGAGTCGCCAATTCTCCCAGCTCAGCTTTTCTCTGGTTTGGTTTGAGCAGTTTGGGCTCTTCACTGTCAGCCAGTTGTGAAGCTGCCGGAGCCATGCTGATCCTCTCTCTCTGACATCTCTCCTGTAAGACCCTGTGTTTGGTTTGATCTTTTGTGCCAAGGGGTGCTCATGGGGATTGTTGCAAGTATTTGAAATGGCATCATTAGGTTGGGATAATCTGTTGGGTTTTTGGAGAGGTTAGACTATTCTGTACTCTGTTCTTTTTTGTTCGTGTTTCATTCAGTCAACTTGTAAATAAATTGTTTTGTTTAAAACTAAGCGGTTTGACCAGCTGCATCTCTCCTCTGACCAGTGGAGTGTCACAAGGATCGGTCCTCTACTTTTTGTCATTTATTTAAATGGTTTGGTTGTGAGCATAAGAGGTACAGTTAGTAAGTTTGCTGATGACGCCAAAATTGGAGGTGTAGTGGACAGCAAAGAGGGTTACCTCAGATTACAACATGATCTTGACCAGATGGGCCAATGGGCTGAGAAGTGGCAGATGGAGTTTAATTCAGATAAATGCGAGGTGCTGTATTTTGGGAAAGCAAATCTTAGCAGGACTTATACACTTAATGGTAAGGTCCTAGAGAGTGTTGCTGAACAAAGAGACCTTGGAGTGCAGGTTCACAGCTCCTTGAAAGTGGAGTCGCAGGTAGATAGGATAGTGAAGAAGGCGTTTGGTATGCTTTCCTTTATTGGTCAGTGTATTGAGTACAGGAGTTAGGAGGTCATGTTGTGGCTATACAGGACATTGAACAGACCACTTTTGGAATACTGCATGCAAGTTTGGTCTCCTTCCTATTGGAAAGATGTTGTGAAACTTGAAAGGGTTCAGAAAAGATTTACAAGGATGTTGCCAGGGTTGGAGGATTTGAGCTACAGGGAGAGGCTGAATAGGCTGGGGGTGTTTTCCCTGGACTGTCGGAGGCTGAGGGGTGACCTTATAGAGGTTTATAAAATTATGAGGGGCATGGATAAGGTAAATAGACAAAGTCTTTTCCCTGGTGTGGGGGAGTCCAGAACTAGAGGGCATAGGTTTAGGGAGAGAGGGAAAAGATATAAGAGACCCAAAGGGCAACCTTTTCATGCAGAGGGTGGTACGTGTTTGGAATGAGCTGCTAAAGGAAGTGGTGGAGGCTGGTACAATTGCAACATTTAAAAGGCATTTGGATGGGTGTATTGTTACAACATGGTGGTAAACTCTCCTTAGAACCAGCAACACAGAAAAGATTTATCCCATGCAGTAATCCGTAAAAAATTGAGTGGTCAAGAACTGTGTAAAGTAAAAATTAACAACTTTATTTCTTAAAGTATAACAGAGAATAATTAACTAATCACTATTTACAAATTATTTCTCTAATCTATCTTTTACCTTCCCTTCTATCATACTAGTCCGATAAAACTCTCAATTAAGATTTACAAAACAACATTTCTTATCTCAAAAGCAGGCAGCCGTAGGTTCTTGTCTTCGGATCTTCCTGCATCTTCTTTTCTCCTTGTTAGGAATTTCTGCATTACAGGCTACTAACCTTTTAAGAGAGATATTTTTTCAAGCAGTCTGTTACATGCTAGGACTTGGCAGTTCTCCTCCGAACTGTTCAATTTTCCCAGTCTTATATCCCCAGAGCATCAGATTGCGTCATTGACTTTCAAGATTGTCAATATACTCAAGTCAAACCGGATTGGAAATTGGTATTTTTTGGGGGGTATATTAAACTTATTGGCCGAATTTGAATTTGTTTTTTTCTCCAGGCAACGAGCTAATCAAGTTGTTTGACTCAGTGTTATATACATTGTTGCCTTATTAAGAACACTTGGTGTTGTGTCTGGTAATTCTGCTGCTTTTAATTCTCTTAAAAGGTACATCCACATTTTCATTACAATATGAATAGGAAGGGTTCAGAGTGATATGGGCTGGGTGCTGGCAAACGGGACTAGATTCGGTTAGGATATCTGGTTGGCATGGATGAGTTGGACCGAAGGATCTGTTTCCGTGCTGTGCATCTCCTTGACTCTACAACTGAAAGAGAGTGTATCTTCATTCCGTGGGCATCCACCATGAGTCGGCTCACCACCTGCACCACCATCCCTCCTCCACTGAACCCACCAACATAGCAGCTGCTACTATTATGGCACAGCGGAGAAATCCTCTGTTAATTAAACCTAACATCCAGAAACGCTCATCTCACCGTGAAATCTGTTAAAATATGAGTGTCAGAGAACTCCCAAATTCTACTATGTAAAGAAAATAATATTGAGTTATTGAACAACTATTCAGAATTCTGAACCGCCCCCTTCTCTTAACAGCCTATTACCCGCCTCCAACAATATGCTGTTCCGATAAGATACTTATTAAAATTACATCAAGTTAATTTCAAAACCTGTCATCTTCTGTGACTTCCCTCTATCAGCTGCTAAATTCCCTGGGTTGTCTTCCTTTTTACTGTATGTTTCATATGAGAAGGTACCTTTGATAGAGAATGTTTCCTAATGCCAAAAGTCTGTCTCAATGGCAGTTGCTCTCTCTCTCCAGTCCGCATTTTTATATCCCCAACATCAGATCGTCTCATTGGTTTGATGTTGGCAAAACAAGAATTTCAAACTCGATTGGGTTTTAGTATCCTGGGATAATTTCAACTGATTGGTTTCAATTCGACCAAAACTCAGGTATCCATTTCACAGCCAAATGTTACATATTTTCAATTTTCCAGTACACTCTGGGACTTCCATCTAGACACATAGAGGTATCTCCCACTATTTGAAAGTAGAGCGTTCCTATGAAATGGTGTAAAGTGAAGAAGCATTAATGTATACAGGAAAAATGTTGCCTTTTCTCGTAAAAGTGAAAATCCTCTTTGCATTTCTTTTGGTAAGCAGGAAAGGTACTAACGTCGGTCTTTCGCAAAAGCAAAGTGGTGTAAGGTGAACTTTCGAAAAGTGAGGGATACCTGTATGCAGGTGTTTGTAAGTTCTCAGTTCAGAACAGCATTCGCTCTCTCTTAAAGGTACAATACACGACTTCAGTCTTGTAACACCGTTCTTTGCGTACCATAAACTTGCCGCTGTGCCAATGTTGCCACTGAGTTCCCAGGCTGAACCCGCTCTCGCCCTGCAACCAGGAGTCCCAAGCTCTCTGCCGTCACTGCCTCGCCGATAACCAGGAGTCTCCACACCAGGTGCAGCACGCCGCAGCCGCAGCCTTGCCAAGGCCAGGAGTGGCCACCTACAGGGCACACGACAACCAGGAGTCCCTGATTGCGGGCACAACACGCTGCAGCCACGGCCATGCCAGCAACCAGGAGTCCCCGGCTCCATGGCCAGGCCAGGAGCACCAGCAACGCGAAGGGTCTGCTGCTGACCCCTCCGATCACTGGGAGGAGCTAGGCCTGCAGACCACTCTGCACACAGTCTGTTCTCATCTGCCGTGCCAAATACTGCTGACTCACTCGCCGACGGACGGGAAAACAAAATAACAAAACCACCAAAGAAAAAGAGCAGAAGTGGAAAGAAAGCAGTTGAGCCCCAGGCAAGAGCTCTGGTACTCCAACGCCATCTTAATCACGGAATCCCAAAAGTGTGGAAACAGGCCCTTCAGTCTAACAAAGCCAGACCGACCCTCTGAAGACTAACCCACCCAGATCCATTCCCCTAACCTATTACTTTACATTTACCCCTGACTAATGCACCACGCCTACACATCCCTGGGCACTGTGGCGAATTGAGCATGACTAATTCACCCTAACCTGCACATCCCTGGGCACTATGGGTAATTTAACATGACCAATTCACCCTAACCTGCACATCCCTGGGCACTATGGGTAATTTAGCATGACCAATTCACCCTAACCTGCACATCCCTGGGCACTATGGGTAATTTAGCATGGCCAATCCACCCTAGCCTGCATATCCTCTAACACTGGGCAATTTAGCACCCTAACTTGTACATCCCTGAACACTATGAGCCTGATGAACGGCTAATGCCCAAAACATCAATTCTCCCGTTCCTCAGATGCTGCCTGACCTGCTGCACTTTTCCAACACCACATTCTTGACTATGGGTAATTTAGCATGGCTAACTCACCCTAACCTGCACATCCCTGGGCACTGTGGGTAATTTAGCATGGCCAATTCACCCTAACCTGCACATCCCTGGGCATTATGGGTAATTTAGCATGGCCAATTCACCTTAACCTGCACATCCCTGGGCACTATGGGTAATTTAGCATGACCAATTCACCTAATCTGCACATCCCTGGACACTATGGGAGATTTAGCATAGCCAATCCACCCTAACCTGCATATCCCTGGGCACTATGGGTAATTTTGCATGACCAATTCAGCTAATCTGCACATCCCTGGACACTATGGGAGATTTAGCATAGCTAATCCACCCTAACCTGCATATCCCTGGGCACTATGGGTAATTTTGCATGACCAATTCACCTAATCTGCACATCCCTGGACACGATGGGAGATTTAGTATAGCCAATCCACCCTAACCTGCACATCCCTGGGCATTATGGGTAATTTAGCATGGCCAATTCACCTTAACCTGCACATCCCTGGGCACTATGGGTAATTTAGCATGGCCAATTCACCCTAACCTGCACATCCCTGGGCATTATGGGTAATTTAGCATGGCCAATTCACCTTAACCTGCACATCCCTGGGCACTATGGGTAATTTAGCATGACCAATTCAGCTAATCTGCACATCCCTGGACACTATGGGAGATTTAGCATAGCCAATCCACCCTAACCTGCATATCCCTGGGCACTATGGGTAATTTTGCATGACCAATTCACCTAATCTGCACATCCCTGGACACGATGGGAGATTTAGTATAGCCAATTCACCCTAACCTGCACATCCCTGGGCACTATGGGTAATTTAGCATGGCCAATCCCCCCTAACCTGCATATCCTCTAACACTGGGCAATTTAGCACCCTAACTTGTACATCCCTGAACGCTATGAGCCTGATGAACGGCTAATGCCCAAAACATCAATTCTCCCGTTCCTCGGATGCTGCCTGACCTGCTGTACTTTTCCAACACCACATTCTTGACTATGGGTAATTTAGCGTGGCCAATTCACCCTAACCTGCACATCCCTGGGCACTATGGGTAATTTAGCATGACCAATCCACCCTAACCTGCACATCCCTGGACACTATGGGTAATTTAGCATGGCCAATCCACCCTAACCTGCATATCCCTGGGCACTATGGGTAATTTAGCATAGCCAATCCACCCTAACCTGCACATCCCTGGGCACTATGGGAAATTTAGCATAGCCAATCCACCCTAACCTGCACATCCCTGGGCACTATGGGTAATTTAGCATGACCAATTCACCTAATCTGCACATCCCTGGACACTATGGGAAATTTAGCATAGCCAATCCACCCTAACCTGCATATCCCTGGGCACTATGGGTAATTTAGCATGGCCAATTCACCTAATCTGCGCATCCCTGGGCACTATGGGAAATTTAGCATAGCCAATTCACCCTAACCTGCATATCCCTGGGCACTATGGGTAACTTAGCATCCCTGGACACTATGAGTAATTTAGCATGGGCTATCCACCCTAAACAGCACATCTTTGGATTGTGGCAGAAAACCAAAGCACCCGGATGAGACCCATGTAGACACGGGGAGAATGTGCAAACTCCACACAGACAGTTGCCCGAGGCTGGAATCGAACCCAGGTTCCTGGCGCTGTGAGGCAGCAGTGCTAACCACTGAGCCACCGTGCCACCCGCACAGAGATTCTCTTGGAGCTTTGGAGAAAGGTACAACTCGGAAGGATTCTGGGATCCTTCTGCATGAATTACTAAAGCCAGCTTTCAAATTTGGCAGGTAACAAGAAATGGATCACTGTGTCTTATTTCAAAGGGAACGGAGTATACAAAATAGGGAGGATTTGCTAAAACTACACAAGACATGAATGCATTTAGATAACAGGTAAAATGGATGAACTTAGAGTCTGGATTAATTCATGATACTGTTGTGATCACAAAGACATGGTTGTTATGAAGCTGTAGAAGTGTACTGTACCTTTAAGAGAGTGAAGGACTTGGAGAGGCACACAGAGAGATGGAGAATTTACAATGTAACATGTGGTCCAGCAGCTGGAGTAGCTGGTTGCCTGGATACAAAAACAAATTCACATGCA
Source organism: Chiloscyllium punctatum (assembly GCF_047496795.1). Lineage (NCBI taxonomy): Eukaryota > Metazoa > Chordata > Chondrichthyes > Orectolobiformes > Hemiscylliidae > Chiloscyllium > Chiloscyllium punctatum. The sequence goes on along the minus strand of NC_092774.1, from coordinate 42,162,812 downwards.
GCCAATCAGTTTAAATTATGTCCAAAAAACACCAAACTCCAATCTAGAAAAAATTGCGTATATTGACAACCTTAAAACCATTGACACAATCTGATGCTTTGGGGTGTAAGAAACGTGTACAGTTGAGAGAGAACTGCCAAGCCTTCACTATCTGCAGTCTGCCTGGAAAATTAGCTGTCTTACAGGTACCTTTATCTATGAATGACCGGCGAAAGAGAAATCCTAAGCAGAAGAAAATCTACAGGGGAAGATACAAAGGGAAGATTCGACAGCTGGTTGGTTTTGAAATTTGTATTTTTCGTAAATCTTAATCGGGCGTTTTATTGGATTAGTATTACAGCAGGGAAAGTAAAAGATAGGTTAGAGGAAGGAGTTGTAAATAGTTGTTAGTTAACTATTCTCTGTTACACTTGAAGAAATAAAGTTGTGAATTTTTACTTGAAATAGTTCTTGGCCTCTCAAATTTTCACAGATTACTGCATGGGATAAATCTTTTCTGTGTTGCTGGAGGGTTTAGATTAGATTAGATTCCCTGCAGTGTGGAAACAGGCCCTTCAACCCAACCAGTCCACACCAACCCCCTGAAGAGTAACCTACCCAGACCCATTTCCCTCTGACTAATTTACCTCATACTATGGGCAGTTTAGCATGGCCAATTCACCAGACCTGCACATCTTTGGACTGTGGGAGAAAACCAGAGCCCCCGGAGGAAACCCACGCAGACACCCCTAGTTGTAACATAGTTGAAAGAGTGTCAGGATTGGCAGCTTAATGTTCTAGGATATTGACATGTGAGGCAAGACAGAGGAAGCAGCAGAAGAAGTGAGGGAGTTGCCTTACTAGTGAGGGAGCATATCACTGCTGTGTTGAGGGAGCGCACTTCTGGAGGGATTTTGCATTATGGGTAGAGCTCAGGAAAAGGAAGGGTCCAACGCTGGAACCTCCCACCTGCCAGCAGGGGATAGAGGAAGGGAGATGTCTTCAGCCTCTGGAAAAACGGGGCTGTTGTGTGGTGAGTGATTTGAACCTCCCCCATAGTGACCAGGAGTCCCTTAGTGCCGGGGTTTTGGATGGAGAGAAGTGTGACAGGAGTGTCCTGGAGAGCTTTTTGAACCAGTGTACAGATGAGGGAGGTGGCTCATACTGGAAAATGAGCCCGGCCAGCTGATGAAAGCTTCAGTGGGGCAGCATTTTGGGAATAGTGACCATAATTCCGTAAGAGTTTGGATACTTTTTGGATGGGAGTATGGGAGGTATGGTTAGCAAATTTGCAGATGACCCCAAAATTAATGGTGCAGTGGACAGCGAAGATACCTCAGATTCCAACAGGATCTTGATCAGATGGGCTGAGGAGTGGCAGATGCAGTTTGATTAGATAAATGTGAGATTTATTGGTGGTTATTTAGAAACAAAGTGGACATTAATCAGGAAACGTATATATTTACTGGGGCGGCACTAGTGCCTCACAGCGCCAGGGACCCGGGTTCAATTCCAGTCATCTGTGTGGACTGTCTGTGTGGAGTTTGCACATTCTCCCCGTGTCTGCGTGGGTCTCTTTTTGGGTGCTCCAGTTTCCTCCCACAGTCCAAAGATGTGCAGGTTAGGTGAGTTGGCCATGCTAAATTGCTCATAGTGTTTGGGGTGTGTAGGTTAGGTGCATTAGTCAGGGTGAAATATCGGATAACAGTGTAGGGGAATGGGTCTGGGTGGGTTACTGTCTGGAGGGTTGGTGTGGAGTTGTTGGGCTGAATGGCCTGTTTCTCCATTGTAGGGGATTCTATGATTTATGTTAAGCAGTAAATATATATTTAACAGTAATCTATATGTGTTGGAAACACATGCAAACTAACGAGCATATCTGTTAGTTGAAACTACATAATCTACTTTAGATATACTCAAAATATATGCAAGCCAATTAGCAAAACTACTTTAGACATGTCCAACATATCTAACAATGAGCCTTCTGCCCATCTGAGACACTGCTTCACAATGGCTAGTCTGAAGAACTGGCGCATGACGACCATCTTGCTCTTACCCAGTAATTACCCACTTGTCTTCAATCACCCATTCTCACGTTCAGCTAACTCGTAATGACCCGGTTTGAAGATAACAGGTATAATCCTGATTTGGAGGAGCCGGTATTGGGCTGGGGTGGGCAAAGTTAAAAAAAAAATCACACAACACCAGGTTATAGTCCAACAGGTTTATTTAGAAGCACTTAGCTTTCGAAGCGACACTCCTTCATCAGGTGGTTGTGAGATATAAGATCGTAGGACACAGAAGTTTTAGCAAAAGTTTACAACGTGGTGTAACTGAAATTATATATTGAGATTTGAGGTTGAATGCAAAATGTTGAATCAGTGATGGGACAAGATAGATTATGATTGTTATATTAATTCAGTTATATCACACTGCAAACTTTCGCTATAAATTCTGTGTCCTACAATATTATACTCCACAACCATCTGATGAAGGAGCGGTGCTCCGAAAGCTAGTGTGCTTCCAAATAAGCCTGTTGGACTATAACCTGGTGTTGTGTGATTTGTAATCCTACCACTACACCTACATAGTTATGCATGACAACAGTAAGTTAATGTATTATCTGCAATTCCAATACATAATTCTTGGATGGTGATGGCCAGCATGAGGGGACACAGCTTTAAATCGAAGGGTGATAGATATAGGACAGATGTCAGAGGTAGTTTCTTTACTCAGAGAGTAGCAGGGGTGTGGAACACACTGCCCGCAACAGTAGTAGACTCGCCAACCTTAAGAGCATTTAAATGGTCATTGGATAAACATATGGATGTAAATGGAGTAGTGTAGGTGAGACGGGCTTCAGATTGGTTCCACAGGTCAGCACAACATCGAGGGCCAAAGGGCCTGTACTGCGCTGTATTGTTCCATGTTCTATGGTTCCAGCACATCTTTCCTGAGCTGCATTTCGCTCTTGCACCTTTTGCACGTCACCCTGCAAACGTTTCCTTCACAAATAACTATCTCATTCCCTTCTGAAGGTTGTGGGGCGACTCTTCCTCCAATCTCTGAGGTAGTATATTCCACGTCCGAACCTCTCTCTGCATTAACGAAAAAGGTCTTTCCCAGTGTTGCTTTTGCCTCTGTGCACTGCTGAAAAAAAACCTGTTTTGTTGAAACTCACGACCATGCTGTCACTTTAGATTAAGATTAGATTTCCTACAGTGTGGAAACAGGCCCTTCAGCCCAACCAGTGCACACCGACCCTCTGAAGAGCAACCCACCCAGACCCATTTCCCCTCTGAGTAATGCACCTAACACTTTGAGCAATTTAGCGTGGCCAATTCACCCTAACCTGCACATCTTTGGACTATGGGAGGAAACCGGAGCAAACCCACACAGGCACGGGGAGAATTTGCAAACACCACACCACACAAACGGTCGCCTGAGGCGGCACGGTGGTACAGTGGCTCGCACTGCTGCCTCACAGCGCCAGAGACCCGGGTTCAATTCCCGCCTCAGGCGACTGACTGTGTGGAGTTTGTACATTCTCCCCGTGTCTGCGTGGGTTTCCTCCGGGTGCTCCGGTTTCCTCCCACAGTCCAAAGATGTACAGATCAGGTGAACTGGCCATGCTAAATTGCCCGTGGTGTTAGGTAAGGGCTAAATGTAGGGGTATAGATGGGTTACACTTCGGCGGGTCGGTGTGGACTTGTTGGGCCGAAGGACCTGTTTCCACACTGTAATGTAATCTAATCTAATCAAACCTGGCTCTGTGAGGCAGCAGAGCTAACTACTGAGCCACTATGCCGTCCTTGGGGTTTTTTAAATATATTAAGTGAGGTCATAAAGGCAGAGGTGCTGAGGGGTCTGGGAGGAGCCTTGTTTAACAATGGCAGGGGGGGTTGGCCAGTTCAGGTTTTTCCCTCATTTGGTTTAGCTGTGGCAGTCACAAGATGCTGGAGTCCAGAAAGGTTGCAAGGTTCAGCAACTGCCTTTCTCTCTGAAATCTCTTTGGATGTTGTTCCCTTCTGCCTGTACGAACCTGTGTTTGAATTCCCCTTTTGGCCCAGGGGTGTACTTAATAGGATGTTACCAGACTGGAACAGCTCCTTAGTCAAGTTGCTGTATCGGGTTTTCTAATACTTACACTTATTCTAAATTTCATTTTCTTTTGTTCGTGTTTCAATTGTAGTGTTTAAATAAATTCCTTTTTTGCTTAAAGCCGAGTGGTTTGACCAGCGGTATCACACCTGGAATATCCACTTCCCATCTGCCTTTACAATAAGAGAAAGTTAGGGTCTGGGCTACCTTAACACATTTTTTTGGGGAGTCTGGCCCAGGCCAGAACAAACGTTTCACCTTGCGCTCGTCAGCACATTGACAAGGACGTCAAGTGGGAAGGAAGCAACAGTTTATCGAGTTTTAGTGTAAAAAATGGGTGCTAGGTGGACTCTGTTTGGCAGAAGCACTGCCTCGATACCTAACTGTCAGTCATCATCTAACTGGTGTATTCCCCATAGCAACCACTCTACCAGAGCTCACTCGCCAACCAATCAACAATATCTACTCGTACAGTGTCAAATATTGTTCTCCTTTGCATTGGTGTGAACGTCCTGACATCTGGAGTGAAACATCTTTGACAGAAATGGTGTCTTTTTCAGCAACACTCTCAAGTCCTGCACTACCAAGTGACGATTTGCTTCTTTTGTTAATCGCCTTAAGTTGGTGTCTTTGAGTTCCTGATCCTTTCACCCATCATTCTCCTGAGATGTTCTGTCCCCTCCTATTGTGATTTTGAACAACTCTGTCAGATCTCTCAATCGTTTCTCTCCAATCATTCAGGTTTATCCACTTAGCTTCCTCATTCCGAAGATCATTCTCTCGAACCTTTCCCGCACCATCTTCCAATGCCCTCACACCTTTCCTAAAGGCCCTCCCAGATTTGAGGCACAGAGTCAAAGGGCATGGAAACAGACCCTTCGGTCCAACCCGTCCATGCCGACCAGATATCCCAACCCAATCTAGTCCCACCTGCCAGCACCCGGCCCATATCCCTCCAAACCCTTCCTATTCATCTACCCATCCAAATGCCTCTTAAATGTTGCAATTGTACCAGCCTCCACCACTTCCTCTGGCAGCTCATTCCATACACGTACCACCCTCTGTGTGAAAAGGTTGCCCCGTAGGTCTCTTTTATATCTTTCCCCTCTCACCCTAAACCTATGCCCTCTAGTTCTGGACTCCCCCACCCCGAGGGAAAAGACTTTGTCTATTTACCCTATCCATGCCCCTCATGATTTTGTAAACCTCTATAAGGTCACCCCTCAGTCTCTGACGCTCCATGTCTTTTAATCATTTTAACGTTGCTCACAGAAACGACTTCCTCTGGAACTTCATTCCACACACGAACCACGCTCTGTGTAAAAATATTGGCCCCATGTCTTTTTTTAAACCTTGCTCCTCTCAGCCTAAAAATATGCCCCCCTTAGTCTTGAAATACCCTACTCTAGGGAAAAGACAGCTGACATTCACCTCATCCATACCCCTCGTGATCTTAGAGACCTCTATAACCCCTCAACCTCCTACACTCCAGGGAAGACAGTCCTCTTCCCCATAACTCAAACCCTCCGCAAGGGAAGTCAATGGCCTGGCTGGATGATTAATCCAGAGACCCAGCCAATGTTCTGGGGAGACGGATTTGAATCCCGCCATGGCACATGGTAGAATTTGAAGTTAATAAAACTCTGGAACGAAAAGTCTCATGATGACCGTGAATCCATTGGCGATCGTTGGAAAAGCCCATCTGAGGAGATCTGCCACCCTCATCGAGTCTGGGTCTACGTGTGACTCCAGACCCACAGCAATGTGGTTGACTCTTAATGGCCCTCTGGGTAATTCGGGATTGTGGGAAGATTAGATTAGATTCCCCACAGTGTGGAAACAGGCCCTTCAGCCCAACCAGTCCACACCGACCCTCCAAAAAGAGTAACCCACCCAGACCCATTTCCCTCTGACGAATGCACCTAACACTACGGGCAATTTAGCATGGCCAATTCACACTAACCTGCACATCTTTGGACTGTGGGAGGAAACCGGAGCACCCGGAGGAAACCCACGCAGACACGGGGAGAACGTCGCCCGAGGCTGGAATCGAACCTGGATCCCTGGTGCTGTGAGGCAGCAGTGCTAACCACTGAGCCACCATGCCACCCACGGGGCAATAAATGCTGGGCCTGGCTAGCCATGCCCTCATCCTGTGAATGAATTCTTTAAAAAATTCCCGGCAACATCCCGGTAAGTCTCTTTTTTTTTTGAACCCTCTCCAGTTTAATAATCTCCTGGGTGACCCAAACTAGACTGTCCTCCAGAAGAGGCCTCACCAACGTCCTGTATGACCTCAACATGACATCCCAACTCCTGTACTCAAACGTTTGAGCAATGAAGGCAAGCACATTAAATGCCTTCTTAACCACCCTGCCCACCCATGACGGAAATTCCAAAGAATTATGTACCCGAACCCCGAGGTCTCTCTCTGTTCTACAACACTACATTTGGAACATTGCGTACAATTTTGGTCGCCATATTACCAAAAGGATGTGGATGCTTTGGAGAGGGTGCAGAGGACGTTCACCAGGATGTTGCCTGGTATGGAGGGTGCGAGCTATGAAGAGAGGTTGAATAGATCAGGATTATTTTCATTGGAGGTTGAGGGGGGAACCTGATGGAGGCCTACAAAACCATGATCGGTACAGACAGGGTGGATAGCAAGAAGCTTTTTTCCCCCCAGAGTGAGGGACTCAATTACTAGGGGTCACAAGTTCAAGGTGAGAGGGAAAAAGGTTAAGAGGGATATGCGTGGAAAGTTCTTTACACAGAGGGTGATGGGTACCTGGAACACATTGGCTGATGTTTCGAGTCTAACTGACCCTTTATCAGCTTTGACAAAGGGTCAGTTAGACTCGAAACATCAGCTCTTTTCTCTCCTTACAGATGCAGCCAGACTTGCTGTGATTTTCCAGCATTTTCTCTTTTGGTAACAAGTCAATGACCCCAGCAGATTTTACAACAGCCTTAAAGGATGCACTGTCGTGCTCATGAGTCACACTGAGCTCTTGGCTCAACCTCAGACACCAGGAGTTGGCACAGTAACGATAAAGTGTGTTTAACACATCCTGAATTTTTAATCTCCAGCTCACTTATTATCGTCAGCGGAAACAAAATCCCCAGCAATCAGAACGAACATGGTTCAGTCCCGAATGTCAGCAACATCAGAATCTAATCCTCGAGTCTCTTGTGAACCCGCTGGTGCGTACACGCTACCCAAATCTCTTGGTGCTGCGGAAGCAGCCGTGGCGCCCTCTCCCCCTCGCAAACTGGCCGCAGGCCCTTCAGTCCCGTTGGGGCGCCACCCCAAGTCAGTGTGCTTGCAGAGGCCTCTAGTCGGGGTGACCGCTCTGGTGCCTGAGGAGGTTGGAGGAGGAGGTGAACCCCTTCCCACACAGGGTGCAGGTGAAGGGCTTCTCCCCGGTGTGCACAAGGCGGTGCTTGCGCAGGGTGGACGAATCGCTGAACCCGTTCCCGCACACGGGGCAGGCGAACGGCCTCTCCCCGGTGTGGGTGCGCCGGTGGGTCAGCAGGCTGGACAACTGAGTGAAGCCCTTCCCGCAGTCGGGGCAGGCGAACGGCCTCTCCCCGGTGTGGGTGCGGCCGTGGGTCAGCAGGTTGGAGAACTGGCTGAAGCCCTTCCCGCAGTCGGGGCAGGCGAACGGCCTCTCCCCGGTGTGGCTGCGCTGGTGCTTCAGGAGGTGGGAGGAGTGAGTGAAGCCCCTGCCGCACTCGGGGCAGGCGAACGGCCTCTCCCCGTAATGAACCCGCCAGTGGCTCTGGAGGGCGGCCGAGTCGTCGAATCCCTCCCCGCACACGGAGCAGACGAAGGGCCTCTCCCCGGTGTGGAGCCGCTGGTGGGTGAGCAGGTTGGATGACTGACTGAAGGCCTTCCCGCAGACGGGGCAGGTGAACGGCCGCTCCCCGGTGTGGACCCGCCGGTGGGCCAGCAGGTTCGCGGACTGCGCGAAGCCCTTCCCGCACTCGGAGCAGATGAACGGCCGCTCGCCGGTGTGGACCCGCTGGTGGGTCAGCAGGCTGGACGAGTCACCGAAGCCCTTCCCGCACTCACAGCAGGTGAACGGCCTCTCCCCGGTGTGAGTACGCCGGTGCCTCTGTAGGTTAGATGAATCTGTGAATCCTTTCCCGCACTCCGAGCAGATGAATGGTCTCTCGCCGGTGTGGACTCGCTGGTGCGTCTGCAGGCTGGACGAATCATTGAACCCCTTCCCACACTCGGAGCAGGTGAATGGCCTCTCCCCGGTGTGACTGCGTCGATGAGATTCCAGTTGGGATGGATAATTAAACCCCTTTCCACAGTCCACACATTTCCATGGCTTCTCCATGGGCGGCCTTATGTCTGCTTTTAAAGTCGCATCCACACTCAGAACCCGTGTCCCGTTTGTTCCCGCTGTGATGCGTTTTCATAGGATGCTAAAGTTTTCCAGCCAGTGAACTGGAACACTCTCACTCGTGTGTGTACCTTTCTGCTTTCCCAGTCGCGTTGACGTTTAACACATCGTTTTGCAGAGACGAACATGCCACAATCAAAGACATTCGGGTCCCAGCTGAATCGAGCGATGCACCACCAGGTTCTCTCCCTGCCTTCGGCGATACCTTGTGAAAGGAGTTTGCAAACATCAGGATTGGAGGCAGGGGATTCAAACTCAATATTCTAACTTCGACGCAACACTCCCTCAGAGCATCCACTCCAACCAGCCCGCGTGAATTTGGATGCGGTCCTGCCCTTGGCCTCCTTCCTCAGGACCCTACCCTACTCTGAAACCCCACTTCTCCCTGGGCACACCTTCTGCCCCCTCCCTTCTCCTCCCCTCCCCCACCTCCTTGGACAACCTGCTGTGCACCCCAGTTTAAGACGTCCTTACATGCTCCACAAGCCCCCCTCTTTGCTCAGCTTGCAGCGTCCCATCACCCCACCAGCTTTGGTGAGACATCTGGACCCAGCAGCAGTGGGGAAAGTAGGGTTATGGCCACTCCTCGCTGCTCTGCCCCATCAATTAGCTGTGACTTGACTGCAAAGATCGAGATCCACGGTGCAAGTCTCAATTTTGTTACGCCGCAAATTCTAAAACAAAAAGTAATCCACGTCTTACTTGCTTCTTGTCCCTTTGCCAGTGAGTTTAAAACACAGCCCAAGCCCCAGCTGCAAGAATCTGCTCTGGAAGTTCCTGGGACAATGAAGACACAAGGACAACAACAACAACCCTGCAAGGTTCCAACCATCAATGCTGGTCCCACCCCTCCCGCCGGAGACGCGTCTCTGATTGGTTGGAGGACCGCTGGGTCCTCCAGGCGAGCCCTGCTCTCTATTGGCTCCGGGCGCCGTCGCTCATCGGCGGGTCGGCGCTGACCCTTCCGGCTCCGCCCCTTCCGCTTCAGTCGATCGATCGGCCGGTCGGGGCAGGACGCGGAGGGAAGTCCCGCCGGAGGAGGGGGTAGGACGACGCTGGAAACCGCTCAGCAGGTTAGCGGACATCTCGCGGGGGGGGGGGGGGAAGGAGGAGAGGAGGCAGAAAGGGAGCAAACCCCTTCAACGTAAAGGGCGGTCGTTGACTGTCTCTTTGCAACGGACGGTTATGTCGGGGTACCATGGGAACCGGCCGCCATCTTGCGGGCCGCGGGCGCGCATGCGTCGCAGCCGCATCGCGGCGGCAATGGGCGGGGCTTCGAGGACAATGGGTGGGCGGGGCTTCAGGGTCAGCTGGTCCCAGTGCCCTGGAGGGGGAGTATCTTTGTCCCAACACGCGGGATTGAGATGGGAGCAGCCTTCTCTCCCCATTGCAGAACAACAAACATTACATCGGGGGTACGGAACCTACTCCTGCAAACGACCATTTGATGTGTGTGACCCTGGCCGTTCAGCCCCTCTGCTCTCCCACTCCCCATCCCTTGCTACCTCTGGTCCAGTGGAAAATAGCAAATACACACACAAGGCAGTTGTTCTGCACCTCCACACACACACGCTATTTTCCTCTGCAGCTACCTTTCCCACTTGTATTGAAGTCTCTGCCATTAAAGTTTTAAAAATCACACAACAGCAGGTTATAGTCCAACAGGTTTAATTGGAAGCATTGGTTTCAGAGCTCCCTCATCAGGTGCTTGTGAAGGAGCGTCGCTCCGAAAGCTAGTGTGCTTCCAATTAAACCTGTTTGGACTATGACCTGGTATTGTGTGATTTTTAACTTTGTACACCCCAGTCCAACACCGGCATCTCCAAATCATGGCCATTAAAAGTTACAGTGCTTTGGACAACCCCTGGTGTCCAACATGCTCCATGGCAAATGCCTAGTCTCTGCTGTGGCTGTGTCCACAGAACTATCTGATATTTCAGGCAGGTCCATTCCCACCAATCATCATCATCAATCGTGGTTACTGCTACCACACAGGGAAATAGGTACTCATTCATGAGGCTTGGTCTGATTGAGCAGAATAGGTTTATTACCAAGTACATAATAACAAACTACATCTGAATTTCACGATAGTCTCTCATGAGTTTAGTTGAGACTTAGGAGTGACTACACATCACTGTTTTGCTACACAACACTTACACATTGGTTAGCACCTTCCATGAACAGTTCTTAATATCTTAGACGGATTGCAGTGACTCAAGAAGGCAGCTCGTTCCCATTTTCTCAAGGCATTACAAGATCATCCAGCCAGCGTTTCCCATATCCTGAGAACAAATTTTAAAAAGCTGATGGACTGAGCTCATCTCTTAACATCATTTAACTCTTTCAGGTACTGAGTGCCTTACAGAACATAGAGAAGTGCAGCACAGAACAGGCCCTTTGGCTCACGATGTTGTGCTGAGGATTATACCTAATCTAACCTGTGCTCCCCTCAATTCATTGCGATCCATGTGCATGTCCAGCAGTCACTTAAATGTCCCTAATGACTCTGTTTCCACCACCACAGCTGGCAACGCATTCCATGCATTCACAACTCTCTGCATAAAGGACCTTCCTCCTAATATCTTAAAACTATGACCCCTCGTGCCAGTCAGTCCTGCCCTGGGAAAAAGGCTTTGGCCACTGACTCTATCCATGCCTCGAATTACCTTGTATGCCTTGGATCAGGTCACCTCCCCTATGTTACAGTGTCTTCATGGGATGAGGATTTGCAGCCCGTTCTGACATTCATTATGAACAGAGCTGATCATCCAACTCAATACAGTGTTCCCGCTTTGACCCCGTATCCTTTTATTCCTTAGAACGATATCTGACTCCTTCTTGAAAACATTCAATATTTTTGCTTCAACCACTTTCTGTGGCAGAGAATTCCACAAGGTTACACCCACTTCCTGGGTGAAGAAAATTCTCATCTTACTCCTACATGGCCTACTCCGTATCCTTTGATTGTAACCCCTTGTTCCTAACCCCCTGGGCATCAAGAACATCCTTCATGCGTTGACCCTAAGTCCTGTTCGAATTTTAGCGGTTTCTCTGAGATTCTCCCCCAGCCCATTCCTCTAAACCCATGAACATAACCCATAAACATAGACCTAACCAATTCCATCTCTCTTTGCTGCTGGCTCAGGGACTGGCTGCCTCACAGCACCAGGGGTCTGAGTTCGATTCCAGATAACTGGCTGCGTGGAGTTTTTGCATTCTCCCCATCTGCGGGAGTTTCCTTCCACAGTCCAGAGGTGTGCAGATTCGGTGGACTGGCCATACTGAATTGCCCAGGAATGTGCAAGTTAGGTGGATTAGCCATCAGAATGCAGGGTTACCAGGATAGGGTAGGGGAATGGGTCTGGGTGGGACGCTCGAGAGCAGGGGTTGTTTAGACTCTATGGGTGAAATCGTTTACCTCCGCACTAAGTCATAGAGATGTACAGCATGGAAACAGACCCTTCGGTCCAACCTGTCCATGCTGACCAGATATCCCAACCCAATCTAGTCCCACCTGCCAGCACCCGGCCCATATCCCTCTAAACCCTTCCTATTCATCTACCCATCCAGAGGATTCTACGAAATCCCAGAAATGGTCTGATGAACCTTTGTTGCACCCTCTCCATGGCGAAGTGATATTGTTGGTACAGTAGATCTGCTGTATAATAATGGAGTGCATGGTGGCTGGCAGGGTGCCTTGATGTATATTGCTGGCTTAAGGACTACAGGGCTGCTCTGTCTTTTGAGGTGTCACCACACCTCAGCTGAGGGGTGAAGTTGAGAAGGCAGAACTTTCAGGGCTACCTCAGCCGGCGTGGAAATTGTACCTAGTTTATCAGCATTGCAAATGTAATTTGTTCTTGTATTTTAACCAGACTGCATGAATAAAATGTGTTTTGCTTCAAACCTGGGAGCTTGACCGATCAAATTACACCTGGAATACAGCACTACATTCTTACTTTTTGAAGCAAGAAAAAGCTACGGTCCAAACTATCTTAACATTTCCAGGGGGTCTGGTCTGATCTATAAGTCACCATCAAACAGCCAACAATGATCGAACTCCTGGTCAAGGCTATAGATTTTTAGGTTTTATTGTCACATGTAGTCAACTGCAGGAGTACAGTGAATAGCAGACGATCTTGCCACACACCGTGCCATTTTAGATAAACAAAGGTACTCGGTACAAAAACACAAGTACAAGCTCGTAAAAGAAACACAGTTTTAAAAAGTTGAGCATTACTTTCGTAGATCAAATAGAAAAATAAAATTAACGCCCTTCCGAATATATACTAGAAAAATAAAGGAAGTTAAAAGTTCAACAGTGTTTGAGTCCTCTGCTTAGCTCGCTCTTTGGGATACCTCCACTGTCTGTTCTTGACACCGATCCTGCAGATACTGAGGGGTTGGGGGGGAGCCTCCCTCACCACACACTCCTCCTCTGTTGCACCACAATGCTATTGTAGTTACCACTGCTTCCCAGTCCCCTCCTGCTGCCTCCAGAACATGCCCAGATACCACCACGCCAGCCAGGCCGAGAGGACGCCTTGCCCAGATACCATGCTTGAGGCTGGAAGTGAAGAAAAGAAATACCAAGAGACAGAAAAAGAAAGAGAAAGAAACACACACAGAGCAGATTAGCTGCAGCTGAAGTCTCTGACTCTGCTGCCATCTTGGTCACAGGGATCTATCCCCCTGACTATACTAATCCCATAATACAGGGAGTTAAAAACAGCAAGTATTGGAGAACCTCAGCAGGTCTGGCAGCTTCTGTGAAGGCAGAATCAGAGTTAAAACTTCCAAACTCAGTATGGCTCTATTACACTATGGCAATGAGGAACTGTGATGAATTAGCACGCTTCAAATTGAAGATTTAATCAGTGGAAAGTTATGGGACATTCTGGTGGTTTCAAATTAAGAACATAAAATGTAATAAAGGTAAAGTTGATTTTTTTTAAATTGCAAATTGCTTTCAGTCACAAGTCCTCGGATTAAAGACAAAGGTTATAGTGTCCATTATGATAATATCATGGAATGGTTACACATTTGGTCCATTGTGTCCACGCTGGCCTCCAAAGAGCAAATCGACTTGTTCAACCCATTTGTCATTTCTCCACAACCCAACACATTTCGGCTTTTCAGACAATGATCCAGTTCTCTCTTGAACGCCTCTATCAAATCTATCTCCACCGGACTCTCAGATGGTGTGTTCCAGATCCTCAACTCGTGTGTTGTAAAACTATTCCCTTTCTCTTGTCACGTTTTTTATCTATCGTTTTAAAGTCTGCGTCCCCTGATTCTTCATCCGTCTGACTAGAGGAGCAGTTTCTACCTACCCACCCATTCAGAGACCCTTGAACACCCCTTATTTAAAACCTTCTTTAATCTCTTTCTCTTCAGGACCAACAGCATCAACTTCCTCAATTTATCCATGTATCTGGAATTCCCCATCCCTTTCTTTTGAATCTTTTCCATGCCTCTCCAATGCTTTCACATCCTTCCTAAAGTGTTGACCCCCAAAACAGAACACAGTACTACAGCTAAGAGAAACGGAGATTGACAATGGCTCACCAGAACTCCCTTTGTGCTCTATGCTACCATTACTAAAGCCAATGATCCCACAAACTTCTGTAATAGTCTGAAAGGTGCACTATCAAGGGCACTCGCTCATTACAGAAGTTCTTATCTGAGAAACAAGCCTATATTGGTCAGAGCAATGAGTATAAGAGTTAGGATGTCATGCTGCGGCTGTATAGGACATGGGTTAGATCATAGCGAATCTTGAGAAGATTTGTAGCTCAGGTTAAGGTTTTGGATGTAGGTTCATTTCCAGATGTTTTGTCACCCTACTAGGTAACATCTTCAGTGGGCCTTCAGTTGAAGCACTGCTGAAAATTCCTGCTTTCTATTTATAGGTTTGGGTTTCTTTGGGTTGGTGATGTCATTTCCTGGTGATGTCATCACCAACCCAAACCTATAAATAGGAAGCAGGAATTTTCAGCAGTGCTTCGCCTGGAGGCCCACTGAAGATGTTACCTAGTAGGGTGACAAAACATCTGGAAATGAACCTTCCAGCTCAGCGAGCAAACCTACATCCAAAATTGGTTTGGCCACTTTTGGAATGCTGCGTTCAATTCTGGTTTCCCTGCAAGATGTTGTTAAACTTGAAATGGTGCAGAAAAGATTTTACAAGGATGTTTGAGCTAAAGGGAAAGGCTGAATAAAGCTGCTGCGGTTTTCCCTGGAAAGTCGGAGGCTTGAGGGGGTGACCTTGTAGAGGTGATTAAATCATGAGTATGGATAAGGAGAATAGCTGGAGTCTTTTCCCAGAGTAGGGAAGTCCAAAACTAGAGGGCATAGGTTTAGGGTGAGGAGGGGGGGCCCAAAGATTGAAAAAGGACCTAAAGGGGCAACGTTTTCATGCAGAGGGTGGTGTGTGAATGGAACAAGCCGCCAGAGGAAGTGGTGAAGGCTGGTACAATTGCAGCATTTAAAAGGCATCCGATGGGTACATGAATAGGAAGAGTATAGAGGGATATGAGCCCAAATGGTGCTAAATGGGTCACTGGATTAATTTCGGGTATCTGGTCAGAATAGATGAGTTGGACCAGGCTGTACAACTCCATGACTGTAATAAAGATCTTCTGCACTGATTACATTTAAAATGTGCAACTTAAAAGCTGGAGGAGGCGATTCAGCCTCTTGAGCCTGCTCCACCAATCGATAACATGACAGTTGATTATACTGCGGCCTCAGCTCCTCTTTGGTTCTACCGTGTACAGCAACGCTTCCCAGTGTGGGGGTCAGGACCTAAGTGGGTTCGCAAGCTAAATGTCTTTTAAACATTGTAACTACCCACATCCACCACTTCCTCTGGAAGGTCATTCCATACATGAACCACACTCCCTGTAAAAGAAGTTGCCCTTCATGTCTTTTATTAAAATTTGCTCCTCTCGCCTCAAATAAAAAGACTCCTAGTCTTGAAATCCCCCCCTCGAGGGCAAAAACACCCTCCATTCACCTTATCTCTGTCCCTCATGATTTTATAAACCTCTACAAGGTTACCTTTCAACCTCCGATAGTCAAGTGAAAGACCTCCCAGCCTGTCCATCCTCTCCTTATAACCCAAGCCCTCCATTCTCGGCAATATACTGGTAAAACTCTTCAGAAGCCCCTGTCCAGCTGAGCAGCATCCTTCCTAGAACAGGGCACCCAGAACTGGACACAGTCCACACTGTACAATCTCAACTTGACATCCCAATCCCTATGCTCAAAGGTCTGAGCAACGGAGGCGAGGTTGGGTGAGCTGATCATTTAAAACACAACTGATCCATCTCTCACATCCCAAACGTTAAGGGATATATTTAGGGACGAGCAATAAATGCTGGCCAGCCAGCGGTGCCCACGTCCCAAGAAGATTAAAAGCACCATCTCAGTCAATGGAGTCATTAATAACGTCCACACAGCAGACGCCAACCATCATAAATGAAGGTTTTTGAACAGCAAAATCCAGTCCCGGCCCCGTCACTTGTGAACTCGCTGGTGCACCTGCAGGGTGGATGACCGGGTGAATCTCTTCTCGCAGACCGAGCAGGCGAACGGTTTCTCGCCAGTGTGACCCCGCTGGTGTGTCAAGAGGTGCGTGGACTGCGTGAAGCCCTTCCCGCACTCGGGGCAGGTGAACGGCCTCTCCCCGGTGTGGACACGGCGGTGCTTCCTCAGGGTGGACGCGTCACCGAACCCCTTCCCGCACTCGGCGCAGGCGAACGGCCTCTCCCCGGTGTGAACCCGCTGGTGGGTCAGCAGGGACGACGAGTCACCAAATCCCTTCCCGCAGTCGGAGCAGGTGAACGGCCTCTCCGCGGTGTGGCTTCGCCGCTGGTGTGTCAAGAGGTTAGAGGAATCAATGAAGCCCTTCCCGCACTCCGTGCAGGTGAACGGTCTCTCCCCGGTGTGGACACGCTGGTGCTTGCGCAGGCTGGACGAATCACCGAATGCCCTCCCGCAGTCGGAGCAGACAAACGGCCGCTCCCCAGTGTGAAGCCGCTGGTGCGTCTGAAGATTGCAGGCAGCAGCAAATCCCTTCCCACACTCGAAGCAGGTGAATGGCCTCTCCCCGGTGTGACTGCGCCGATGGATTTCCAGCAGAGACGGCTGCTTGAATCTTTTCCCACAGTCCCCACATTTCCATGGTTTCTTCATTGTTCTGCTATCCTCTTTATTTCTCCATGTCTGACCATTGCTTGTATGATCGTTCACAAACAGATTTTCCCCACTGTAAATGACGTGTGATGCCTTTGAACTGGTCTTTCCACAGTCACTTCACTTGTATATCTCACTAGGATGTGTTCACAAGTGATTTTTCCCAGTCACACCGACATTGAAAATATTTTTCCATCTCCCTTGAAAAGTGTAGTGATATTCAGGTCCTGATGAATCGAATGTCTGTTATCAAGATGATGCAATTTGCCCTGCAGAAGGAAGTTACAAAAGTCATGATAGGACTGAAATTCACAACAAACAACTCCAGCTTCTACACTGGAAACTACAAAATACTAGCGACCACAGCAGGTCCTCAGAAGATTCATCTGGACTGGAAATGTTAGCTTGCTTTCTGTCCATGGATGATGCCTGACCCACTGAGATCTCCAGCATTCTTGTTTTCAGTATGAATTCCAGCATCTGCAGCAATTTTCTCCTCCAGTTTCCAGACGGTTTAAGCAATCTTTCCCCTTTTTATGAGCAGCTATGAGCCCCAATTTAAGAGAGTGTCATTACCCGGCCACCTCCAACAATCCTCCACTTCATTACCATCCCGCACTACGCCCTCTTTAGAATCCCATCCTAATTTAAGCAGCTGCTGGACAAGTTCTTCCCCCTCACCCCACCTCCTTCCCCCCCGCCCTCCCCCCCCCCTCCCCCCCCCCCTCCCCCCCCTCCCCCCCCCCTCCCTCCCCCCCCTCACCCCCCCCTCCCTCCCCCCCCTCCCCCCCTCATCCCTCCCCCCCTCATCCCTCCCCCCCCACCCCCCCCTCCCCCCCTCATCCCTCCCCCCTCATCCCTCCCCCCCCCCCCCCCCCCCCCCCCCTCTCCCCCCACCCCCCCCCCCCCCCTCCCCCCCCCCCCTCCCCCCCCCCCCCCCCCCCTCCCCCCCTCACCCCTCCCCCCCACCCCCCCTCCCCCCCTCTCCCCCTCCCCCCCTCCCCCCCCTCTCCCCCTCCCCCCCTCCCCCCTCTCCCCCTCCCCCTCCCCCTCTCCCCCTCTCCCCCTCCCCCCCCCCTCCCCCTCCCCCTCCCCCTCTCCCCCTCCCCCCTCTCCCTCCCCCTCCCCCTCCCCCCTCTCCCTCCCCCTCCCCCTCCCCCTCTCCCCTCTCCCCCTCTCCCCCTCCCCCCCCCCCTCCCCCTCCCCCTCTCCCCCTCCCCCCTCTCCCCCTCTCCCCCTCCCCCCTCTCCCCCTCTCCCCCTCCCCCCTCTCCCCCTCTCCCCCTCCCCCTCTCCCCCTCCCCCCTCTCCCCTCCCCCTCCCCCCTCCCAATTCCCCCCTCTCCCCCCTCCCCCCTCCCCCCTCCCATCCCCCCCCCCCCCCTCCCCCCTCCCAATTCCCCCCTCTCCCCCCCCCCTCCCCCCTCCCCCCTCTCCCCCTCCCCTCCCCCCCCCCCCTCCCCCCCCCCCTCCCCCCCCCCCCCCCCCCCCCTCTCCCCCCCCCCCCCCCCTCACCCCCCCCCCCCCCCCCCCCTCCCCCCCCCCCCCCCCCCCTCACCCCCTCCCCCCCCCCCTCCCCCCCTCCCCCTCCCCCCTCTCCCCCTCCCCCCCCCCCTCCCCCTCCCCCTCCCCCTCCCCCCTCTCCCCCTCTCCCCCTCCCCCTCCCCCTCTCCCCCTCTCCCCCTCCCCCCCTCTCACCCCTCTCCCCCTCCCCCTCTCCCCCTCCCCCCTCTCCCCTCTCCCCCTCCCCCCTCCAATTCCCCCCTCTCCCCCTCCCCCCTCCCCCCTCCCAATTCCCCCCCCCCCCCTCCCCCCTCCCAATTCCCCCCTCTCCCCCCCCCCCTCCCCCCTCCCCCCTCTCCCCCTCCCCTCCCCCCTCCCCCCTCCCCCCTCCCCCCTCTCCCCCCCCCCCCCCCCCCTCTCCCCCCCCCCCCCCCCTCTCCCCCCCCCCCCCCCCCCCCTCTCCCCCCCTCCCCCACCCCCCTCTCCCCCTCCCCCTCCCCCCTCCCCCCCTCTCCCCCTCCCCCCACTCCCCCACCCCCCTCCCCCCTCTCCCCCTCCCCCTCCCCCTCTCCCCCTCTCCCCCTCCCCCCCCCCTCCCCCTCCCCCTCTCCCCCTCCCCCCTCTCCCTCCCCCTCCCCCTCCCCCCTCTCCCTCCCCCTCCCCCTCCCCCTCTCCCCCTCTCCCCCTCTCCCCCTCCCCCCCCCTCCCCCTCCCCCTCTCCCCCTCCCCCCTCTCCCCCTCTCCCCCTCCCCCCTCTCCCCCTCTCCCCCTCCCCCCCTCTCCCCCTCTCCCCCTCCCCCTCTCCCCCTCCCCCCTCTCCCCTCTCCCCTCCCCCCCTCCCAATTCCCCCCTCTCCCCCTCCCCCCTCCCCCCTCCCAATTCCCCCCTCTCCCCCTCCCCCCTCCCAATTCCCCCCTCTCCCCCCCCCCTCCCCCCTCCCCCCTCTCCCCCTCCCCTCCCCCCCCTCCCCCCTCTCCCCCTCCCCCCTCTCCCCCTCCCCCCTCCCAATTCCCCCCTCTCCCCCCCCCTCCCCCCTCTCCCCCTCCCCCCTCTCCCCCTCCCCCTCCCCCCTCCCCCCTCTCCCCCTCTCCCCCTCCCCCCTCTCCCCCTCCCCCTCCCCTCCCCCTCTCCCCCTCTCCCCCCCTCCCCCCCCCTCCCCCTCCCCCTCCCCCCCCTCCCCTCCCCCTCTCCCCCTCTCCCCCTCTCCCTCTCCCCCTCCCCCCCCCTCCCCCTCCCCCTCTCCCCCTCCCCCCTCTCCCCCTCTCCCCCTCCCCCCTCTCCCCCTCTCCCCCTCCCCCCTCTCCCCCTCTCCCCCTCCCCCTCTCCCCCTCCCCCCTCCCCCCTCCCAATTCCCCCCTCTCCCCCTCCCCCCTCCCCCCTCCCAATTCCCCCCTCTCCCCCTCCCCCCTCCCAATTCCCCCCTCTCCCCCCCCCTCCCCCCTCCCCCCTCTCCCCTCCCCTCCCCCCTCCCCCCTCTCCCCCTCCCCCCTCTCCCCCTCCCCCCCTCCCAATTCCCCCCTCTCCCCCCCCCTCCCCCCTCTCCCCCTCCCCCCTCTCCCCCTCCCCCTCCCCCCTCCCCCCTCTCCCCCTCTCCCCCTCCCCCCTCCCCCCTCTCCCCCTCTCCCCCTCCCCCCTCTCCCCCTCCCCCCTCTCCCCCTCTCCCCCTCCCCCCTCTCCCCCTCTCCCCCTCCCCCCTCTCCCCCTCTCCCCCTCCCCCTCTCCCCCTCCCCCCTCTCCCCTCTCCCCCTCCCCCCTCCCAATTCCCCCCTCTCCCCCTCCCCCCTCCCCCCTCCCAATTCCCCCCTCTCCCCCTCCCCCCTCCCAATTCCCCCCTCTCCCCCCCCCCTCCCCCCTCCCCCCTCTCCCCCTCCCCTCCCCCCTCCCCCCTCTCCCCCTCCCCCCTCTCCCCCTCCCCCCTCCCAATTCCCCCCTCTCCCCCCCCCTCCCCCCTCTCCCCTCCCCCCTCTCCCCCTCCCCCTCCCCCCTCCCCCCTCTCCCCCTCCCCCCTCTCCCCCTCTCCCCCTCCCCCCTCTCCCCCTCTCCCCCTCCCCCCTCCCCCCTCTCCCCCTCCCCCTCCCCCCCTCCCCCCTCCCAATTCCCCCCTCTCCCCCCCAACCCCTCCCCCCCAACCCCTCCCCCTAACCCCCCCAACCCCTAACCCCCCCAACCCCTAACCCCCCCAACCCCTAACCCCCCCAACCCCTAACCCCCCCAACCCCTAACCCCCCCAACCCCTAACCCCTCACCCCTCCCCCCTAACAAACCCTAAAACAAAAAATTTTCCTTAAACTTCTGAAAATAATAATGGTCCTCCTGCATTGCTCCTCATTTTGCTCACTCTCAGTGCAACAAAAGGTTTGGCCCAAGTCACAACTAACTACCTCCACAAATTGCAAAACATAATTTTCTGTGGGGGATAAAATGCATTGTATTAATAATTGTTCCAGCCCCAATCAAATCTAACCTCCTCAGGATGGAAACTCTTGCACAAAACAGCACATTATCCTCCTTGGAGAGTGGACAGGGTTAATGTTTCGAGTTTCTCCAGCATCCACAGTCCTTTGTTTGATCCAGCTTGGCGCTGGATGCCCAAAACGCCACGTTCTGTGATTGGATGGAGGGAGACTATCGGCCCTGTAGCACCGCCCATTGGTGGGCAGTCCCGTCAATCATTGTCGGAGGGCGCGACAAGGCCGGCGCGGCGGGAGGGCGGGCTTACAGCCTATACGCTCTGTGATTGGTCGGAATGGAACAAGCGGGCCCACCCGCGATTGGCTGGTTTATCCGTCAATAATTCGGTGAGCATCTGTTATTGGTTGGAGAACCATTTGTACGCCCCCATTGTCCTGACTATCTTTAACGTCGTCACAACCCTGTCACGTGCAGCTTGCTGGAATGAAGGGGCGGGCGTTGGCGTGACGACACATCCGCTTCCTGTTCGGCGAGCTTTGCCGTTAATGGTACCGCTTCGTCGCCTGGCTGTCATGCTTATTTGTCCTAGTGTTGTGGAGGAGGGGTGGGATTTCCGAAGAAAGGAATACGCAGCAACTGACACGACACGACACGACAGGAGCTTCTCCGATTCCAAGTACAAATCCAACTCTCGCTTTATCGGTGCGCGGGCTGAAGAGGCTGGCGGCTCGCGTTGCTACAGCAACCGGCCGCCATCTTGCAAGCCGCGCGGGTGATGTGTAGGTGCATGCGCCACCGCAGCCATCATCTGGTTCCCGGGACAATGGGTGGGCGGGGCTTCATGGTCTGTCGGAGCTTTGGTTCCAGGGACAATGGGTGGGCGGGGCTTCATGGTATGTCGGAGCTTTGGTTCCAGGGACAATGGATGGGCGGGGCTTCATGGTCTGTCGGAGCTTTGGTTCCAGGGACAATGGATGGGCGGGGCTTCATGCTCTGCTGTCGGAGCTTTGGTTCCAGGGACAATGGGTGGGCGGGGCTTCATGGTCTGCTGTCGGAGCTTTGGTTCCAGGGACAATGGGTGGGCGGGGTTTCATGGTCTGTCGGAGCTTTGGTTCCAGGGACAATGGGTGGGCGGGGCTTCATGGTCTGTCAGAGCTTTGGTCCCAGAGTCCCCCAGGAGGGAGCATCTTTGTTTTAAGTGGAGTGGAGGTGCTAGTGTTGGACTGGGGTGGGGGCAAAGTTAAAAATCACTATGCATCAGGTTATAGTCCAACAGGTTTATTGGAAGTACTGGATTTTGGAGCACTGCTCCTTCATCAGGTGGGGCAAGATCATAAAACACACAGACCTTTTAGCAAAAGATCACAGTGTCTTGCAACTGAAACCATATACTAAACAAACCGAGATTGTTGTTATGTCTTTCATCTTTTAGAATGGGTTGCAGGTTTCGGTTCATTAATACGTAAATCCCAGAACTACTTTAATGCATTCTAGGAGAAAGTGAGGACTGCAGATGCTGGAGATCAGAGCTGAAAATGTGTTGCTGGGAAAGCGCAGCAGGTCAGGCAGCATCCAAGGAGCAGGAGAATCGACGTTTCGGGCATGAGCCCTTCTTCGGGAATGAGGAAGGTGTGCCAAGCAGGTGAAGATAAAAGGTAGGGAGGTGGGACTTGGGGGAGGGGCATTGGAAATGCGATAGGTGGAAGGAGGTTAAGGTGAGGTTGATAGGCTGGAGTGGGGGTGGGGGCAAAGAGGTTAGGAAGAAGATTGCAGGTTAGGAAGGCGGTGCTGAGTTTGAGGGATTTGATTGAGACAAGGTGGGGGGAGGGGAAATGAGGAAACTGGAGAAATCTGAGTTCATCCCTTGTGCTTAGAGGGTTCCCAGGCGGAAGATGAGGCGCTCTTCCTCCAACCGACGTGTTGCTATGGTCTGCCGATGGAGGAGTCCAAGGACCTGCATGTCCTTGGTGGAGTGGGAACTGTTGAAAGTTAGACTAAAGATCCTGCTTCAGTGGGAGTTGAGGCTGCGTCTATTGTTCCAACTTCTTAATAAAGACCAAAGCTGCACAAGCTGTTTACAGAAGTCGGTCTGGTAGACTGCTCCTCACCTCTGCCTGAAAACCTCTCTTCAAAAACAACATGACAAACTAACCTCTTAAAGCCACAGCATCAACACATCAGTTGCCCTCCATCCTTGATGATACAGTCCAACAATTTCCCCACCACAGATGTTCAGGCCCACAGATCGAAAAATTTCATTTGGGGGTGGTCACTTGCTAGCCACATGGACGTGGACAGGAACAGTCGTGCTCAGCTGCCAATGTACAAGAGTCATTGGGACAAAAATTGAGGGGAAAAAACCGAATGATGCCGATTCTCATTCCCCACCATGTTAACTGTGGCCAACGGAGATCTCACTGTACCTCTCACATAAGCCAGTGCGAACTGATGATGAATAAGTTAGCACTTTTCAAGGTGGAGGTTTTAACAAGTGCTACATTTGAGACCACAGATGGGAAACTTTGGACCTAAAGGTGAATATAGGATAGATAGAGTCATGGAGTTGTACAGCACGGAAACAGAATCTTCGGTCCAACTCCTCCACGCTGACCAGATATCCTAAATGATTGAATTGAATTCCTTGACAGCAGGCCTGGTAGATGGATTCTATAGATGGCGGTTGGTCTTTGTGATTGTCCAGGCCAAGTTCACCACTCTCTGTAACCGTCTCTGATCTTGAATGGTACAGTTGCCATACCAGGTAGTGATACATCCAGACAGAATGCTCTCGATGGCGCACCTGTAAAAGTTGGTACGGATATTCTCCATCGTGCCAAATTTCCTCAGATGCCTGAGGAAGAAGAGATGTTGTTGGGCCTTTGTAGCCAGTACGTCCACATGAAGAGTCCAAGAAAGCTTGTTGTGGACGACCACTCGCAGGAGCTTGACACTCTCCACTCGTTCAACCTCTGTGCTGTTATTGTGTAGGGGGCATGAATAACATCCTGCTGAAAGTCAATAATGAGTTCCTTGGTTTTGCTAGCATTAAGAACTAGGTTGTTCTCAGTGCACCATTTTTCCAGGTTTTCCACCTCCCGTCTGTAGTCTGTTTCATCGCCATCTGAGATTCAACCGGCTATGGT
The DNA here is from genome assembly GCF_047496795.1 of Chiloscyllium punctatum. Taxonomy (NCBI): domain Eukaryota; kingdom Metazoa; phylum Chordata; class Chondrichthyes; order Orectolobiformes; family Hemiscylliidae; genus Chiloscyllium; species Chiloscyllium punctatum. The sequence continues at coordinate 42,139,062 of NC_092774.1, read as the reverse complement.
GGTGTCATCAGTGAACTTATAAATGGCATTAGTCTGGTATTTGGTGACGCAGTCGTGGGTACAGTAGGGGGCTGAGTACGCACCCCTGGGGGGGTTCCAGTGTTGAGTGTTAATGAGGATGAAATATTGTCCCCAGTCTTCACTGATTGTGGCCTGTGGATCAGGAAACTGAGGATCCAGTTCAGAGAGTGGGGATTAGTCCGAGATCACTAAGTTTAGTAATCAGTCTCGAGGGGATAATAGTGTTGAAGGCTGAACTGTAGTCAATGGGTAGGATTCTTACATCGCTGTTCTTGGTGTCAAGATGTTTTAGGGAGGTGTGAAGGGCAAGTGATATGGCATCTGATGTGGATCTGTTGGTCCAGCAGGCAAATTGGAGTGGGTCAAGAGCAGTGGGGAGGCTGGAGTTGATTAATGCCATGACCAGCCTTTCAAAGTACTTCTTGACCACCGAAGTTAGGCCCACTGGGCGGTAGTCATTGAGACATGCTGCATGAGCCTTCTTAGTCACAGGGATGATGTTGGCCCTATTTGCCAGCACCTGGCCCATATCCCTCTAAACGCTTCCTATTCATGTCCCCATCCAGATGCCTTTTAAGTGTTGTCATTGTACCAGCCACTTCATCTGGTAGCTCATTCCAAACATGCACCACCCTCTGCCTGAAAAACTTGCCCCTTGGGTCCCTTTTAAATCTTGGCCCTCTCACCCTAAAACTATGCCCTCTAGTTCTAGGCTCTCACACCCCAGGGAAAAGACCTTGTCTGTTCATCCTATCCATGCCCCTCGTGATTTTACAAACCTCTTTCAGGTCACCCCTCAGCCTCTGATGATCCTCTCCCTATATCTCAAACCCTCCAACCCCAGAAACACCCTTGTAAATCTTTTTTGCACCCTTTCATGTTTAACAACATCTTTCCTATAGCAGAGAGACCAGAACTGAATGCAGTATTCCAAAAGTGGCCTCTCAGCCGCAACATGACCTCCCAACACCTATACTCAGTGCACTGACCAATACAGGCAAGCGTCCCAAATGCCACCTTCACACCCTGTCTAACTGCAACTCCACGTTCAAGGGAGTATGAACCTGTACCGCAAGATCTAAAGTTTGTCTTTGCAAAATGAATTAATTACCAGTGTCTGAATTAAGAACAAAGATCACTGTTCTTTTTAAATTCATCCATGGGATGTGGGTGCCGCGCATTGGGCCAGTACTTATTACCCAAAGAGCAGTTAGGAGTCAGCCACATTACTGTGGATCTGGAATCACACCTAGGCCAGTCAGGGTAAGGACAGTAAATCTACTTCCCAAAAGGACATCACTGAACCAGATGTGTTTTTATGATAATCAGCAATGGTTACATGGAATCATACAGCATGGAAACTAACCCTTTGGTCCAATCAGTCCACACCAACAATGTACCCAAACTATGGGTGGCACAGTGATTAGCACTTCTGCCTCACAGCACCAGGGTCCCAGGTTCAATTCCAGCCTCAGGCAACTGTCTGTGTGGAGTTTGCACATTCTCCCATGTCTGCGTGTGTTTCCTCCGGGTGCTGCGGTTTCCTCCCAAAAGTGTGTTGGCCATGCTAAACTGCCCATAGTGTTAGATGTAGGGGAATGGGTCTGGGTGGGTTGCTCTTCGGAGGGTCGGTGTGGGTTTGTTGGGCCGAAGGGCCTGTTTCCACACTAAGTAATCTAATCTAATAAACTAGTCCCTTTTAAGGTTAACATGCAGGTTCAGTTGGCAGTTAGGACAGCAAATGCAGTGTTACCATAGATTTCAAGATGGCTGGAATACAGCAGCAGGAATGTACAACCTCAACAAGTACAAGGCTCTGTTCAGATCCCATTTGGTAAAATTGTGAGCAGTTTTGGACCCTGTATCGAAGGGAGATGTGTTGACATTGGAGGATGTCCAGAGGAGATTTACAAGAATGATCTTGGGAATGAAGGGTTCCTCCATATGAGGAGCAGTTGAGGACTCTGGGTCTGTACTTGCTGGAGTTTAGAAGGATGAGAGGCCTGGATGGAGTGGGCGCGAAGAAGGTGAATCCACTCTGAGGAGAGACCAAGAACTGAAGTTGGCCACAACCTCAGAGCGAAGGGACAGCCCTTTAGAACTCCGATACGGAGGAATTTCTTCAGCCAGAGGGTGGTGACTCTGTAGAACTCATTGCTGCAGAGGGCTGTGGAGGCCAACTCTTTGAGGGCATTTAAGACAGGCATAGGTTCTTGATTTGTAAGGAGATTGAGGGTTACACTGAAGACAGGAGAATAGAGTTGAGAAACAAATCAGTCATGATTGAATGGTGGAGCAGGCTCTTTGGGCAGAATAACCTAATTCTGCACTTCTCTCTTATGGTCTTAATAGCCTTGCTTTTTAGTTCCAGGATTTTACTGAATTCAGATTTCACCATCTGCCGTGATTTGTTTCCACAGAACATTAAAATAAAACAAAACTGCAGGTTCTGAAGATCTAAAACAAAAAAAAAACACAAATTGCTGGAAAGATTCGGTAGGTTTGGCAGCATCTATTGAGACAAAGGCAGGAGTGGGTACTGCAGATGCTGGAGATTATAGTCTGGATTAGAGTGGGGCTGGAAAAGCACGGCAGGTCAGGCAGCATCTGAGGAGCATGAAAATTGATGTTTCGGACAAAAGCCCTTCATCAGGAAGCCTGACCTGCTGTGCTTTTCCAGCACCACTCTAATCTTGACTCTATTGAGACAAAGCAAAGTTAACTGCTTTCTCTCCACAGACTCTGCCATACCTGCTGAATTTCTCAGGCAATTTCTAATTTGTCCACAGAACAATTAGCCCGGGGTTCATCATTATTATTCCAGTGACAGTTCAAAGGTGACACAGTGCTGAGCTGATCGTGAACACACAGAATGTTGTAACTATGCTTAACTGGGTATAGTTTACACAGGATGTTAAATGTACTGAGCATCAGCAGCCCACATACATGTCCGTGTTCATTTCAGTTGACGCTACTTCATGGGAAAAGGTCACTGCTAAATGGACCTGTTCAAGGTCAAAGGGACCTTTTCACGCTTAACTGGACCAGTTCAAGGTTAATGACATCTTCTCCCTAATTGCCTTTGAACTTGCTTGGCCATTTCAGAGAGCAGTTCGGAGTCCAGTGGTGATTGAGAAGCTGTAGGCCACCAGGGGTAAGGATGATAGATTTCCTTTCCCAAAAGGACAGTCAACAGCAATTATATGGTTGCCTTGATGCTAACCTTTTATTCCAGATGTAGACTGAATTCCAATTTCACCATCATGGGATTCGAACCCAGAACAGTAACCTGGGCTCCTGGAGAACTAGAGTCATAGAGATGCACAGCACGGAAATAGAACCTTCGGTTCAACTCGTTCATGCCGACCAGATATCCCAAATTAATCCCATCCCTTTTGCCAGCATTTTGCCCATATCCCTCCAAACCCTTCCTAGTCATATACCCATCCAGATGCCTTTTAAATGGTGTAATTAGACCTGTCTCCACCACTTCCTCTGGCAGCTCACTCCATACACACACTACCCTCTGCATGAAAACATTATCCCTTTTAAATCATGCTCCTCTCCCCTGAAACCTATGCCCCCTAGTTTTGGACTCTCCCACCTTGTCTGTTCACCCTATCTATGCCCCTCATGATTTTATAAACCTCTGGCTCCGACGCTCCAAAGAAAATAATTCTAGTCTATTCAGCCCTCTCCCTATAGCTCAAACCCTACAACCCTGGCAACATCCTTGTAAATCTTTTATAAACCCTTTCAAGTTTCACAATACCATGCCGATAGCAGAATAACCTAGTCACTCAACCATTGTCATCAGCCGTCATCCTAAGATTGTACAAGCAAATGTTTGGCCCATTGTATTCATTGCTGGCGCTCCTGGAGCAACCCTACTCCCCTGCCTTGAGCTCATGGGTCCTGAGCATGTTTCTTCTTCAGATACTGATCCAGTCCTCTTGGGGAAAGCCATGGTTGTATCGCCCTTGAACACCCTCCCTGACCGTGCATGCCATACCCGGCCTGCTCGCTATGTGAAAACGGCTATCTCTCACGCCACCTCCTTTTGTCAATCACCTCGGAGTATTACCCTCAGCTTCCCGATGGTCTCCACCGCTGGGAGCAGTTTCTCTCAGTCTGCTTCGTCCAGACCTCCTTAACCAAATCTTCTCCAAAGCGATGCCCACCAGCTTCTCCAATCCATCCACTTATCTGAAGTTCCTCGTCCCGGAGTTCCCATGATTCGTTTTCTGGACCCGGTGCGCCCAGGAGTGGCAGATGGAGCTTAATTTACACCAGCTTGAGGTGTGATGCTGTTGCTAAGGCAAACCAGGGGAGGACTTGTACAGTTAATGGTAGGTCTCTAGGGAGTGTTGCTGAACAAAGAGACCTGGGGGTTCAGGTACTTCATTCTTTGAAATCTGCACAGCAGGGAGATAGGGTGGTTAAGAAGGCATTTATCATGCTTGCCTTCATTGCTCAGACCATTGAGGATAGAAGTTGGGATGTCATGTTGCACTTGTGCAGGATGTTGACGAGGCCACTTTTGGAGTGCTGTGTTCAGTTCTGGTCACGCTGCTAGAGGAAGGATATTATTAAATTGGAGAGGCTTCAGAAATTATTAAGCAGGATGTTGCCGGGACTGGAGGGTTTGAACTATAGGGAGAGGCTGAGTAAGCTTAAGGCCTTTTGCCCCTGGAGTATCGGAGGCCAAGGGGTGACCTCATCGAGGTTTATCAAATCATGGAGGGCATGGATAGGGTGAACAGACAAGGTCTTTTTTCCCAGGATAGGGGAGTCCAAAATTCGAGGGCATAGTTTTAAGGTGAGAGGGGAAAGATTTGAAAAGGACTTGAAGGGTACCTTTTTCACTCCGAGGGTGGTGTGTGTATGGCATGAGCAAGTGGTTGGAAGCTGGTACAATTACAAGGCATGTGGATGGGTGTATGAATAGGAATGGTTTAGAGGGATATGGGTCAAATGTTGGCGAATGGTAGCCGGTCAGATTGGAATGTCTGGTTAGCACAAACAGATTGGACCGAAGGGTCTACTTCCCTGCTGTGTCTCTCTATGGACACTCTCTACTGCCTCCATATCTTTCTGAAACTGTAGCACCTGCATTTGGACAGAACATGCCCAGCTGACAGGAAGCCACAACATCGCAAAGGTTCAGAGTGACTCCCTTGATTTTCTGTTTGTCGTCTCTGTTAATGAAGCCAAGGATTCCACAAGATTTCTAACAACCTGAAAAGGTGCACGAAAGAGCTAGTCAGGCAACCTGAGAGACCACAAGGATTTGGCACATACATCGTTAAACACAGTTGATTTATTTAACAGAGTCAGAGTATTGATTTCCAGGTCACTTATTGAGCTCATTAACAGAAGCAGAGTTAGAGCCAGCTATCAGAATGAGGCAGGGTTCTGCCCTGGATGTGACGAATGGACTCAACAACAGCATGATGCAGATCCTGTTCTTGTGAACCCGCTGGTGTATGCATGGAGCAGCGAACTGACGGAGTCCTTCCCACACTGGGAGCAGGGGAACAGCTTCTGTGTGAGTGTAATCCCATGGCACAGTAGGTTGAACAACTGTTGAAATCTCGTCACACAGCGAGAGGAACTGAATGACAACCTCCTCAGTGTGAAGTCAGAGAATCCTAGAATCCCTATAGGGTGGAAACCGGCCTTTTGGCCCGGCGACTCCACACTGACCACCTCCCCCACACCATATCCCTATGACTGTACATTTCCCATGGCTAATCCGGCTAGCCTGCAGATCCCTGGACATTACGGGCAATTTAGCACCAGTAGTCCACTTAAGTTGCACATCTTTGGACTGTGGGAAGAAGCTAGAGGAAATCCACGCAGATATGGGCAGAATGTGCAAACTCCACACAGTCATCCGAGACTGGAATCGAACCCGGGTCCCTGGCACGGTGAGCCACCGTGCTGCTAGCTCTGTCAACCTTTAAAAGTTACCACTCGTACATCGGATCGTTAGAAGCAAGGGTTCTCTCATTGGTGTGGCGGTTTTGGTTTGTAGGGAGGTTGGATGAGCAGGTTCTGATGGATCGAGTCAGTCAAATGTTTGTTTCAGCTTACCACCTGAAACTCTTTCCCCCTCTCTGACCCTGTTTTTTTTAAAAAAAAGACAAGTTCTGTACAATGTTGTCACCACAGGTACAGGGTAGAAATTGATAGAAGGAAAGTTGAGTTCCTGCCGAAGTTTCCCCAAACCCACTCTGACAACCTCCCTCCTCATTGAGGATGTTGCCTTGAGGGAGTCTGAAGGATGTTGTGAAACTTGAAAGGCTTCCGAAAAGCATGTTTCCACGGTTGGAAGGTTTGAGCTGTGGGGAGAGGCTGAATACACTGGGGGCTAAATTCCCTGGAGCATCAGGGACTGAGGGGTGACCTCATGGAGGTTTATAAAATCACGAGGGGCATGGATAAAGTAAACAGACAAAGTCTTTTCCCTGGGGTGGGGGGAGCCCAGAACTAGAGCGTTTCGGTTTAGGGTGAGAGGGGAAAGATATAAAAGAGACCTGGGGGCAACTTTTTCACACAGAGGGTGGTACGTGTATGGAATGAGCTGCCAGAGGAAGTGGTGGAGGCTGGTACAATGACAACATTTAAAAGGCACCTGGATGGGTATATGAATAGGAAGGGTTTGGAGGGATATGGGCCAAGTGCTGGCAAATGGGATTGGATTAATTTTGGATATCTGGTCAGCATGGACCGAAGAGTCTGTTTCTGTGCTGTACATCTCTATGACTGATCCCCTCATCACTGGATGTGCTGTCCTCCCCAACCCCCCCAACCCCCCCACCAACCAGTTCGTGAGGTTTGCTTAATTTTAAATCAGCCACATCCCACCCAACCCCAACTATCTTCCACCACAGAATCGATGCCTTTTCCACCACCCTCTTTGCCTGGACATCCCACCATAAATAAACCCCTTGCAGTTGTTCCCGCCTCTTCAGGTTCAGTCATTGCGGCTGTGGGGGGCCTGGGTCGCATGCACCTCCGCCAACATTCCAGGGACAATTGGTGGGCTGGGTTTCAGGGTCAGCTGTCCTCCAGCGCTGGTCCCAGAGCCCAGGAAGGAACATCTTTATGTCAATCTGGATTCACTTTCACTCACGTGCGCACGCACACCCCGGTTTTCTCATCCTTTTCATTCCTTACTGTGCCAAAAGCGATGGCAATGAAGTGACAATTTAATGGGACAGCAAACCCTGGCCATTCAAATGCCATTTGCTGCACGTGAACCAGGCCATAGATTTCAGATTGAGATTTTATTCTCACGTGTACACAAGAGCAGAAGTATGGGAGTGCATTGAAAAGTGTGTAGTGTCGCCACACATGGTGCTATCTCAGGTACCTCATGCTTCGGTACAAGGTACGAAGAAACAAGAGTTAACAAGTTAAGCATTGCTTTTCAGAATAATAGATAAGTACAGAAATAGGTAATGGTTTGCATTAAAGTCTTTCGTAGTTAAAACTAGGAAAATAAAGGAATGAATTAAAAAGTTCAACAGGCACACGGAGGGGAAACCATTAAGGCCCTCTCTTGTCCTCTTAGTGGGACCAGGACTGGCCTGTGCTTTAACTGCATTCGTCATTCCCCATTGCACCATATCTTAATTATGTGATGTCCTTTTACAGAAAGTAAAGGGTGCAGAAAAGACTTACAAGGATGTTGCCAGGAACGTGGGGTTTGAGCTATAGAGAGGCTGAAAAGCCTGGGGTTAATTTCTCTGGAGCACTGGAAGCTTAGAGGTGACCTTATATATAAAATCACGAGGGGCATAAATAGGGTGAATAGCAAAGGTCTTTTCCCCAGAGTAGGTCTGCCCAAAACTAGAAGGCATAAGTTTAAGGTGAGAGGGGAAAACATAATAAAGGGAACAATGGGGCAACTTTTTCATGCAGTGGATGGTGCGTATATGGAATGAGTTGCCAGAGGAAGTGGTGGAGTCTGGTGCAATTACAATATTTAAAAGTCATCTGGATGGGAAGGCGTGAATTGGAAGAGTTTAGAGGGATATGGGCCAAGGTGCTGGCAAATGGAACTCAATTAATTTCAGATATCTGGTTGGCATGGACGGGTTGGACTGAGATTCCATGCCGTACAACCCTAACTGCCTATTGTATGTATCCGTGTCAAGGAGCAGAGTGAGGAATGTACTAAATTGGAAATGAGGAGTGCCTCCCAGTGTTCAAGACCAAAGTTGGGAACCGCTGACCCTGAAGCCCCGCCCGTCAATCAACGTGGCGACGCATGGTCCTGACTGAAGCCTTTGGCCTACATGATGGTGACCTGTTCCTATGGCAATGGTGTGGTTTATTGAGAAGAAAGAGTCATGTTTATCATCTACGTTTATCCTAAATTAATCTCATCCCATTTTTTTTTCCCCAGTTGTGATTCTGTGGTTGTACTATTTGCTGGTTACTCCTGATTGTGCTACAAGTTAGGCCAACTACTAATTTAAGATTGTCACTTGGGCTGGCAATTTGGCACACTTGCATGTGTTAATCCACAGGACCCTGTTCTCAACAGGCAGAAACAGCCCTGACACACACTGCACCTGTTTCAACGGGACAAGGTCCGTATATAAGCCATTTCCTGGTTTATTCCACAGCGCAATGTCATGACTAATCACACTCAACCTGCCTGGTTTAAATCTAAACAAAACTCAGCAATTAACTATCAGTCATCCACACATATCAGTGGTGATACTGCTACCATTCGGAATTTACAGGAAAGGTGGTTAGGTATAGGGAATGCTGGGTGACTAGAGAAATTGAGGGTTTGGTTAAGAAAAAGAAGGAAGCATATGTCAGGTATAGACAGGATTGATCAAGTGAAGAGTATAAAGGCAGTAGGAGTATACTTAAGAGGGAAATCAGAAGGGCAAAAAAGGGGACATGAGACAGCTTTTGGAAAATAGGGATGAGGAAAATCCAAAGGGGTTTTGCAAATAAAGTCAAGAGGGTAACTCTGGAGAAAATCGGGCCCCTCAAAGATCAGCAAGGCGCCCTTTGTGTGGAGCTGCAGGAGATGGGGCAGATACAAAACAAGTATTTTGCATCAGTGTTTACTGTGGAGAAGAACATGTAAGATATAGAATGTGGGGAAATAGATGGTGACATCTTGCAAAATGTCCAGATTACAGAGGAGGAAGTGCTGGATGTCTTGAAAGTGGATAAATCCCCAGGACCTGATCAGGTGTACCCTAGAACTCTGTGGGAAGCTAGGGAAGTGATTGCTTGGCCTCTTGCTGAGATATTTGTATCATCAATAGTCACAGGTGAGGTGCCGGAAGACTGGAGGTTGGCTAATGTGGTGGTAAGGACAAGCCAGGGCACTCTACACCAGTGAGCCTGACCTCGGTGGTGGGCAAGTTGTTGGAGGGAATCCTGAGGGACAGGATGTACATGTATTTGGAAAGGCAAGGACTGATTAGGGATAGTCAACATGGCTTTGTGTGCGGGAAATCATGTCTCACAAACTTGATTAAAGTTTTTTGAAGAAGAAACAAAGAGGATTGATTAGGGCAGAGCAGTAGACGTGATCTATATCGACTTCAGTAAGGCATTCGACAAGGTACCCCATGGGAGACTGATTAGAAAGGTTAGATTTGGATAGAGAACTGGCTCAAAGGTCGAATACAGAGGGTGGTGGTGGAGGGTTGTTTTTCAGACTGGAGGCCTGTGACCAGTGGAGTGCCACAAGGATCATTGCAGGTCCACTACTTTTCATCATTTATATACATGATTTGGATGTGAGCACGAGAGGTATAGTTAGTAAGTTTGCAGATGACACCAAAATTGGAGGTGTAGTGGACAGCAAAGAAGGTTACCTCAGATTACAACATTATCTTGATCAGATGGGCCAATGGGCTCAGGCGTGACAGATGGTGTTTAATTTAGATAAACTTGAGATTTTGCATTTTGGGAAAGTAACGCTTACCAGGATTTATGGTAAGGTCCTAGGGAGTGTTGCTGAACAAAGAGACCTTGGAGTGCAGGTTCATAGCTCCTTGAAAGTGGAGTCGCAGGTAGATAGGATAATGAAGGCGGCGTTTGGTATGCTTTCCGTTATTGGCCAGAGTATTGAGTACAGGAGTTGGGAGGTCATGTTGCGGCTGTACACGACATTGGTTAGGCTACTTTTGGAATATTGCATGCAATTCTGGTCTCCTTCCTATCAGAAGGATGTTGTGAAACTTGAAAGGGTTCAGAAAAGATTTACAAGGATGTTGCCAGGGTCGGAGGATTTGAGCTGTAGGGAGAGGCTGACCAGGCTGGGGCTGTTTTCCCTGGAGCGTCGGAGGCTGAGGGGTGACCTTATAGAAGTTTATAAAATCCATGAGGGGCACAGATAGGATAAATAGACAAAGTCTTTTCCCTGGGGTCGGGGAGTCCAGAACTAGAGGGCATCGGTTTAGGGTGAGAGGGGAAAAATATAAAAGAGACCTAAGGGGCAACTTTTTCACACAGAGGGTGGTATGTGTATGGAATGAGCTGCCAGAGGAAGTGCTGGAGGCTGGTACAATTGCAACATTTAAGAGGCATCTGGATGGTTATACGAATAGGATATGGGCCAAGTGCTGGCAGGAGGGGCTAGATTGGGTTGGGATATCTGGTTGGCATGGATGAGTTGGACTGAAGGGTCTGTTTCCGTGCTGTACATCTCTGACTCTAATCAGCAGTGCTTATTCGTTAGCATCGTGGTTAGTGTCTTCACCTAGCTTCCGGGAGACGGGAGCTGTTTATTGGAGCAGCACGGAGGTTCAGTGGTTCGTACTGCTGCCTCGCAGTGCCTCAGGTGACTGTCTGTGTGGAGATTTGCACTCTCTCCCCTGATGTATGCGTGGGTTTCCTCTGGGTGCTCCGATTTTCTTCCCACAGTCCAAAGATGTGCAGGTTAGGGTGAATTGACCGTGCTAAATTTCCCGTAGTGTTCTGGGATGTGCGGGCTAGGTGCCTTTGTCAGGGATAAATGTAGAGTAATAGAGTTGGGGAATGGGTCTGGGTGGGTTACTGTTTGGAGGGTGGTGGCCTGTTTCCGCACTGTTGGGATTCTATGATAATCACCATGATATTTTAACACTGTGCAGTACGGTTTTTTTTATCATTTTCATATGTATTTCTAATAGAAACTTAGAAAATAAGAACAGGAAAAGGGTTTTCAGCCTGTTCTGAGTTATGGACCAGACCAGACCCCCTCAAAATATGTTAAGTTAAACTAACTTTTTCCTATTTTGAAGGTAAATGTAAGGTGTTGCATTCCAGATGCAATTCGATTGGTCAAGCTGCTCAATGCTGAGCAAAACACAATTATTCAAACACTACAATTAAATTACAATGAAAGATAAAAGAAAACAATTGGCTTAGCTGTAATGCCACCGGAAGTGCTTCACAAAATAATAGGTACAGTAACTGTTACTATTTAACTGTTTCAATATAGTAACATCCCATAAACATACCTCACCATTCTTGATGAAGGGTGTTTTGCCCGAAATGTCGATTTTCCTGCTCCTCTAATGCTGCCTGACCTGCTGTGCTTTTCCAGCAGCACTCTAATCTGCACCTTGGCAAAAGGCAAATTCAGAAAACAGATTGTCTCACTTGCAACTCCAGCAGCCCAGGAGAAAAAGCACCATGGGAAAACTCATGGAGAGTGTAGCAGTGAGAGATGTACTGCAGCAACTGTGACTGAAAACCTAAGAAACTAAGATTGTTAGTTCTCCAAAAGCGTGACCATACCCATTCAGACTACTTCTATTCAGAGAGTCAGGCCCTTTGGCCCAAACTGGTCCATGCTGACCTAAGTGTCCATCGACACTACCCCCATTTCCCTGCACGTGGCCCATATCCTTCTAAACCTTTCCTATCCATGCATTTGTCCAAATGCCTTTTAAATATCGTTCATGTGCCTGCCTCAACAACTTCTGCTGGCAGCTCATTCCATCTGCGTCCTACCCTCTGTGTAAAAAAAAAAGTTGCCCTTCAGGTTCCCTTTTATCCTTCCCCTCTAACTTTAAACTGGTGCCTTTGAGTCTGCGATTACCCTGAGGAAAAAGACTGAGTGCACTCACCCTATCCATGCTTCTCAGGATCTTGTACATTTTTATAAGGTCTCCCCCCCCCCCCCCCCCCCCCGCCTCAGTCTCCTACACTCTAAAGAGAAAAGTCATCACTTGTCCAACCTCACCCTATAACTCAGACCAGAGAGTCCTGGCAACATCCTTGAAAATTTCTTCTGGACTCTTTCCAGTTTCATAACATCCCTCCTATAGCAAGGTGACCAAAACCGAACACAATACTCCAAGTGCAGCCTCACCAATGTCCTGTACAACTGCAACATAACTTCCCAGCTTCTATACTCAGTGCCCTGACTGATGAAGGCCAGTGTGCCTAAAGCCTTCACTGCCCTGTCTATCTGTGTCTCCACTTTCGGAGAACGCGGCACCTGAACGCCAAGGCCCCTTGTTCCACTACACCCCTTAAGGCCTGACCATTCACCATGAAACTCCTCCCTTGATTTGACTTTCCAAAATGGAAGACCTCCCATTCAATGTGGTGTATGAGGTCTACCATTCAATGTGACCATGGCTGACAATTCAACTCAACTCCGTACCCTTTGTTTTCACCCCATACTCCTTGATCCTGTTAGCCCCAAGGTCTATATCTAACGCCTTCTTGAAGACATTCAACGTTTTGGCCTTAACTGCTTTCTGAGGCAGAGAAACCTATGGCCTCACCCAGTCTCCGGGTGAAGAAATCTCTCCTCATCACAGTCCCAAATGACCTACCTAACGTCCTTCGACAGGTTCTGGCCATCCCAGTCATCCAGAACATCCTGCAATTACAGTGTCACATTAGAATTGTAGAGGTTTCTATGAGGGCCTCCCCCTCCCCCTCCCCCTCCCCCTCCCCCTCCCCCTCCCCCCATTCTACTTAACTCCAGACCATTCAGTCTTAACCAGTCCAGTCTCTCTTTGTACATCTGTGCTGCCATCCCAGGAATCAGTCTTTTTCTTGTCCTTGCATAAGATGAAAACCTTCAATAATATGTTAGTTTTTTTTTCCCGCAATACTGACAACATCGATATATTATGTGGCCACAGTGGTGTAGCAGGAGCATATCAGAGATTCTGGTTGGCAAAGCACTCTGGGTTGGTTGTGTGCCCATTAACAAGGAGTTAACTCTATAAAATGAGCTTGTTGGACTTTGGCAGAAAGAATAGAAACTCAGTATACTACTTGAAGGGAGAGATTTTTCAGTATATTGTGGTACAACAGGATCTGGGCATCCTGGTTCATGAATCACCAAAGGTTAGCGCGCAGGTATAATAAGTGATAAGGATGGCAAACAGGATTTTGGCATTTATTGCAAGGGCAGTGGAACATGGGGATAAAGAAGTTTCATTGCAGCTGTCCAGGACATTGGTGAGATCATGTCGGTTCATACATTGTGGAAAACAGACCCTTTGGTCCAACACATCCTCGCTGAGTAAGTTTCCCAAGCTAACCTAGTCCTTGCCTGCATTTGGCACATATCCCTCTAAATCTTTCCTATTCACGTACCTGTCTTCAAAATGCTGCAGGTGTACCTGCATTTTCGAGAGCATCTTGAAACTTTCTGGCTTCTTAACTGCAACTTTTAAAACCCAGGTAAGTGTTATGGTGCAGAGATGGAACCCCTCTGTTAATTAAAACGAAAGCACCCAGAAAAGTTAGCCACCCCTCATAATCTGCTCAAAGTGTGACTGAATGAAAGAAAACCCCTGCTTTCCGCGCCTTAAAGAAAAAAAAATAACAATTTATTTTCCTTGCTCTAACAGTGAACACTAAATAAAAACTATTAACAAACCTGAGCCCCCTTTTCCTTAACCAATCACTATCTGACCCCAACTATATTAGAATGCTGCTTCAGTAACGCAATGACCAAATATTAAATAAATTTAATCTCTCAAAGTCCATACCGTTTCTTATGCTGTGTCTTCCTTCCGTCTGTCTGATTCTGCTGTCTTGGCTTTCTGGGCTGTTGTCTTTTTACTGCAAGTATTTTCAGCGGTAAATTGCCTTGGTCCCTTTTAATAGTGGAGTTTCTTTGAGAGCGTTGAGAGCCCTTTCAGATGACATGTATTCTCATGTTCAGTGGACAGTTAGCTCTAACCAATTTTCAAATGTCCTTTTTAACACCCCAACGACTTGTACCCTCCCATTGTATTGGCAACATTGGACCAATCGAAGTCAAATCCAATTGATGTTTGGTAAGGGCACATTTTGAATGAATTGCTTCAATTCAAATCCACTTGCCTTAACATCAAAACACAACCCCATGCTGAAGGTCACATATTATCAATTCTCAGCATTCTCTCTGCACCTTTCAGCTAGTCATAGATACGTGCACTGTTGCAATTTCTCAGCTCCGAAAAGGCACCTCTCTCTCTTAAAGTGACAATACGCTCTTTCGACTTCATCACATAAGCGTAATGCTGAATACGGGAAGGAGAGAAAAGTACACGTTGTTTGGCTACATCTTGTCTTTACGTTTCTGGAATAGCGCACACCACTTTGGTTTGCTTATTTGGAAAAAAGGATATAATTGCATTCGAAGCAAGTTCACTAGACTCCTTTCTGAGATGAAGGGGTCATTTGATGAGGAAGGGTTGGACAGGTTGTGCCTTTAACTATTGAAGTTCAGAAGAACGAGAACTAATCCTATTTGAAATATATATGATCCTGAGTAGACCTGATAGATCGGATTCGGCGAGGACGTTACCCCTTGTAGAGTCTGTGGTCATACAGCATGGAAACAAACCCATTAGTCCAACCCATCCATGCCAACTAAGTTTCCCAAACTAAACTAGTCCCACCCGCCTGCTCCTGGCCCATATCCCTCCAAAACTTTGGTGCATCTATCCAAATGTCTTTTAAATGTTGGAACTGTACCTGCATTTACCACTTCCTCTGGCAGTTCACTCCACACACAAAGCATGTGAAAAAGTTGCCCCTCAGACCCTTTCAAATCTTTCTCCTCTCACTTTAATAAGATGCCCCTTGTTTTTAATTCCCCTAACTTAGGGAGAAAAAAATCTTTGTGATTCACCTTATCTCTGCTCCTCGTGATTTTATAAAGCTCTATAAGGTTCCTCTCCCCCCCCCCCCCCCCCCCCCACCACCACCAAACCTCCTACATTCCAGTTTAAAAAGTCCCAAGCTTCTCCTCACAACTTAAAGTCCCAGCAACATCATGATAAATCTTTTCTGAACCTTCTCCAATTTAACAATATCCTTCCTATAACAGGGTGACTAGAACTGGACACGGTACTCCAGAAGAAGCCCTCACCAATGCAGGAATTCACTGGAAGGAAACTGGTTGCAGCTAAGTCAGCCTGAGCAAGAAGCTTTACTGTGGAGGTAATGGTGAATCTTCACTGGGTTTGGTGTTTGGAAGGAGACTTGCAATAGCAGAGCGACCAGACCTGTACATAGTATTCCAAAAGTGGCCTCCCCAACATCCTGTATAACCTCAACAAGACATCCTAACTCCTATAGGAGAAAGTGAGGACTTCAGATGCTGGAGATCAGAGCTGAAAATGTGTTGCTGGAAAAGTGCACCTGCTGCGCTTTTCCAGCAACACATCCTAACTCCTATACTCAATGGTCTAAGCAATGAAGCTGAGTGTGCCTTCTTAACCACCCTGTCTACCTGTGACACTGTTTTCAAAAGTACTATGTACTGACTCCATTGGTCTCTCTGTTCAACAACACTACCCAGGACCCTACCATTAATTGTACAAGTCCTTCCCCAGTTTATTTTCCCAAAATGCAGTACCTCACATTTATCCAAATTAAACTCCATATGCCACTCCTCAGCCCACAGCCATTTGATCACGATCCCTTTGTAACCTTAGAGAACTTGCTTCACTGTCAACTACACCATCAATCTTGGTGTCATCTGCAGACTTACTAACCAGGGGGTGGTGTGGTGGCTCAGTGGTTAGCACTGCTGCCTCTCAGTGCCAGGGACCCAGGGTTGAATCCTGCCTTGGGTGACTGTCTGTGTGGAGTTTGCACAGTCTCACCGTGTTTGCATGCCCTGGTTTCCTCCCACAATCCAAAGATGTGCAGGTTAGGGTGGATTGGCCATGCTAACTTGCCCGTAGTCAGGGGTGAATATGGGAATGGGTCTGGGTGGGTTACTGTTCGAAGGGTCAGTGTGGACTTGGAGGGCCGAAGGACCTGTTTCCATACTAATCTTAAACAAAATTGTCTCCTCAATTCTCATCCAAATCATTTATTTCACTGACAAACTAAAGCAGACCCAGCCACGATCCCTTTGGAACATCACTGGTCACAGGCTTCCAGTTCTAAAAATAAGGCTTGACCACACTCTGGTCTCCTACCGTCAAGCCAATTTGGTATCTAGTTGGTAAGCTCTCCCTGAAACCCATGTGATCGAACTTCACTAATGAATCCACCATGCAGAATGTTGTTAAACATGTAAACAACATTTACCATTCTGCTCTTATTAATCTTTTGGCTTAAGTCCTCAAAAGAAAACTCAGTCAACTTTGTGCGACACCATTTCCCACGCACAAAGTCATGCTGACTGTCCCTAATCAGATCTTGCCTCTTAAAATCATGTAAATCCAATCTCTCAATCCCCACCATCAACTTACTCCCCCCAACTGATGTCAGACAGGTCTATAATTCTCAGTCTTAGAACATAGAACATTACAGCGCAGTACAGGCCCTTCGGCCCTCGATGTTGCACCGACCTGTCATACCAATCTGAAGCCTGTCTAACCTACACTATTCCATGTACATCCATATGCTTGTCCAATGATGACTTAAATGCACTTAAAGTAGGCGAATCTACTACCGTTGCAGGCAAAGCATTACTACTGTCTGAGTAAAGAAACTACCTCTGATATCTGTCCTATATCTATCACCCCTCCATTTAAAGCTATGCCCCCTTGTGCTTGCCATCACCATACTTGGAAAAAGGCTCTCCCTGTCCACCCTATTTAACCCTCTGATTATCTTATATGTCTCTATTAAGTCACCTCTCACCTTCTCTCTTGAACGAAAACAGCCTCCAGTCCCTCAGCCTTTCCTCATAAGACCTTCCCTCCATACCAGGCAACATCCTAGCAAATCTCCTCTGCACCCTTTCCAAAACTTCCACATCCTTCTTATAATGCAGTGACCAGAACTGTATACAATACTCCAAGTGCGGCTGCACCAGAGTTTTGTACAGCTGTAGCATAACCTCATGGTTCCGGAACTCGATCCCTCTATTAATAAAAGCTAAAACACTGTAAGCCTTCTTAACAACCCTGTCAATCTGGGTGGCAACTTTCAAGGATCTGTGTACCTGGACACCGAGATCTGTCTGCTCATCTACACTACCAAGGATCTTACCATGAGCTAGGTACTTTGCATTCCGGTTACTCCGACCAAAGTAAATCACCTCACACTTGTCCGCATTAAACTCCACTTGCCACCCCTCAGCCCAGCTCTGCAGCTGATCTATGTCTCTCTGTGACCTACAACATCCTTCGTCACTATCCACAACTCCACCGACCTTAGTGTCGTCTGCAAATTTTCTAAACCACCCTTCTACGCCCTCATCCAGGTCGTTTATAAAAATGATAAACAGCAGTGGACCCAACACTGACTCTTGCAGTACACCACTAGTAACTGGACTCCAGGACGAACATTTCCCATCAACCACCACCCTCTGTCTTCTTTCAGCAAGTCAATTACTGATCCAAACTGCTATACCTCCCACAATCCCATTCCTCCGCATTTTGTACAATAACCTACTGTGGGGAACCTTATCGAATGCTTTGCTGAAATCCATATACACCACATCAACCAGTTTACTCTCATCTACCTGTTTGGTCACCTTCTCAAAGAACTCAATAAGGTTTGTGAGGCACGACCTACCCTTCACATACTGTGCTGAATATCCCTAATCAAATTATTCTTTTCTACATGATTATAAATCCTATCTCTTATAACCTTTTCCAACACTTTACCAACAACTGAAGTAAGGCTCACTGGTCCATAATTACCAGGGTTATCCCTACTCCCCTTCTTGAACAGGGGAACCACATTTGCTATCCTCCAGTCTTCTGGCACTATTCCTGTAGACAATGACGATTTAAAGATCAATGCCAAAGGCTCAGCAATCTCCTCCCTGGCTTCCCAGAGGATCCTAGGATAAATCCCATCCAGCCCAGGGGACTTATCTATTTTCACACTCTGCAGGATTTCTAATACCTCTTCCTTGTGAACCTCAACCCCACCTAGTCTAGTAGCCTGTATCTCAAGATTCTCCTCGACAACATTGTCATTTTCTAAAGTGAATACTGTCGAAAAATATTCATGTAGTGCTTCCCCTATCTCCTCTGACTCCACACACAACTTCTCACTACTATCCTTGATTGGCCCTAATCTTACTCTCGTCATTCTTTTATTCTTTAAATACCTATAGGATCAGGGTAAACCCTAAGGCTTTCTATCCACCAACAGCTTCTCATGTCTCCTCCTGGCTCTTCTGAGCTCTCTCTTTAGGTCTTTGCTGGCCATCTTGTAACCCTCAAGCGCCCTAACTGAGCCTTCACATCTCATCCTAACATAAGCCGCCTTCTTCCTCTTGACCAGTGATTCCACTTCCTTCGTAAACCACGGCTCCCACGTTCTACAGCTTCCTCCCTGCCTGACGGGTACATACTTATCTAAGACGCTCAGGAGCTTTTCCTTGAATAAGCTCCACATTTCTAATGTGTCCATCCCCTGCAGTTTCCTTCCCCCATCCTATGCTTCCTAAATCTTGCCTAATCACATTGTAATTACCTTTCCCCCCGCCGTAACTCTTGTCCAGTGGTGTACACCTATCCCTTTCTATCACTAAAGTAAACATAACAGAATTGTTATCACTATCACCAAAGTGTTCACCTACTTCCAAGTCTAACACCTAGCGGGGCTCATTACCCAGTACCAAATCTAATGTGACTTCGCCCCTTGACGGTCTGTCTACATATTGTGTCAGGAAGCCGTCCTGCACACACTGGACAAAAACTGACCCATCTATAGTACTCATACTATAGTGTTCCCAGTCAATATTTATTCTTTCCAACCTTTCTTAAATAAAGGCACAACATTAGCCACCCTCCAGTCCTCTAGCACCTCCCCCCTGTCAGCAGCTAACACAAATATCTCTGCTAGTGAGAGATATTTATCTGTCTCTGCTTCCCTAAGTTTCCTTAACATCCTAGGATACATTTGATCCTGGATATAAATTTCCAGGACAATTTATCCACTTTTATGAGTTTTTTTTAAAGACCTCCAGCACCTTCTGCAGTGTACTGTTTTCAAGACATCAATATTTATTTCCAGAAGTTCCCTAGCCTCCATTTCTTTCTCCACAGTAAAAATTGACTTGAATTATTTGTTTAGTATCTCTCCCATCTCCTGTGATTCTACACGTTGATGCCCTCACTAATTTTTAAGGTGCCCTATCCTCTTCCGAGTCACTCTTTTGCTACTGATGTACTTGTAAGACCATAAAACACAGGAGCAGAAATTAGGCCATTCAGCCCATCGAGTCTCCTCCGCCGTTTAATCATGGCTGATAAGTTTCTCAATCCCCTTCCTCCGCTTTCTCCCTGTAACCCTTGATACACAAGAACCTATCTATCTCAGTCTTAAATATCCTCAGTGCCCTGGCCTCCACAGCCTTCCGTGGCAATTAATTCCATAGGTTCACCACTCTCTGTCTGAAGAAGTTTCCCCAATCTCCATTCTAAAAAGCCTTCCCTTTACTCTAAGGCTTCACCCTCAGGTCCTGGTCTCTCCTACTAATGGAAACATCTTCTCAACATCTACGCTGTCCAGGCCAATTCAGTATTCTGTATGTTTCAATTAGATCCCCCCTCATCCATCTAAACTTCACCAAGTCTAGACCCAGGGTCCTCAAATGTTCCTCATATGTTAAGCTGTTTTTTTTTCCCTGGAATCATTCTCATGAACTTCCTCTGAACACACTCCAGGGCCAGTCCAACCTTCCTGAGATGTGGGGCCCAAAACTGCGCACACTACTCCAAATGTGGCCTGACCACAGCATTATTGAGCCTCAAAAGGACATCCCTGCTTTTATATTCAAGTCCTCTCAAAATAAATGCCATCATTGTATTTGCCTCCCTAACTACTGACTCAACCTGCAAGTTTACCTTGAGAGAATCCTGGACTCGAATACCCAAGTCTCTTTGCACTTCAGATTTCTACATTTTCTCCCCATTTAGAATATGGTCCACGCCTCTATTCTTCCTAACGAAGTGCATCACTTCACACTTTTCCACATTGTACTCCATCTGCCACTTCTTTGCGCACTCTCCTAACCTGTCCAAATCCTTCTGCAGCCTCCCTGCTTCCTCAATACTACCTGCCCCTCGACATATCTTTGTATCATCTGCAAACTTAGCCCGAATGCCCTCAGTTCCTTTATCTGGATTGTTAATATATAGAGTGAAAAATTGTGGCCCTAACACTGAGCCTTGCGGAACACCACTTGTCACCGGCTGCCATCCTCTGAAGGACCGTTTTCTCCCCACTCTCTGCCTTCCACCAGACAGCCAAGCTTCTATCCATGCTAGCACCTTGCCTTTGACACCTTACCTTACTCAGCAGCCTCCTGTGCAGCACCTTGTCAAAGGCCTTCTTGAAGTCCAGGTAGATAACATCCATTGACTCTCCTTGTTCTAACCTACTCGTTATTTCCTCAAAGAATTCTAGCAGCTTTGTCAGGCAAGACCTCCCCTTGATGAATCCATGCCCTATTTTGCCATATACTTCCAAGTATTCAGAAATCTCATCCTCCACAATGTAGAATATCTTTGGATTATCCTTAACTTCACCTGCCAAAGCTATTTCATATCCCCTTTTTGACCTCTTGATTTCCCTCTTAAGAATGACACTAGTCCCCTTTATAGTCTTTCGGAGATTCACTTGATCCCAGCTTTCTATATACAAACTCCCTATTCTTCACCAGAGCCTCTGTATCTTTATTCATTCTTTGTTCCTGACTCTTACCTGCCTTACCCTTCACACTCTAACAGGAACGTAATGCCTTTAAACTCTTTGTCTCACTTTTGAAAGCCTCCCACTTGGCAGTCGTCCCTTTACCTGCAAACAGTCTACTCCGCTCAACTTTTGAAAGTTCCTCCAGGGAAAACAGCCCCAGCCTGTTCAGCCTCACCCTATTAGTCAAATCATCTGACCCTGGCAACATCCTTGTAAATCTTTTCTGAACCCTTTCAAGTTTCACAATGTCCTTCCGATAGGAAGGAGACCAGAATTGCAAGCAATATTCCAAAAGTAGCCTAACCAATGTCCTGTACAGATTAGTGTGGTGCTGGAAAAGCACAGCAGGTCAGGCAGCGTCTGAGGAGCAGGAAAATTGACGTTTTGGGCAAAAGCCCTTCATCAGGAAGGATGATGACTGTGCTTTTCCCACACCACTCCACTGTTGACTCTCCTCTCCAGCATCTGCAGAACCCACTTTCGCCCAATGCCCTGTATGACTGCAACATGACCTCCCAACTCCTGTACTCAATGCTCTGACCAATAAAGGAAAGCATACCAAACGCCGCCTTCACTATCCTATCTACCTGCGACTCCACTTTCAAGGAGCTGTGAACCTGCACTCCAAGGTCTCTTTGTTCAGCAACACTCCCTTGGACCTTACCATTAGGGTTGTAACCAGCGGAGTGCCACAAGGATTGGTGCTGGGTCCACTACTTTTTGTCATTTATGTACAGTTTGTAAGTTTGCTGATGACACCAAAATTGGAGGTGTAGTGGACAGCGAAGAGGGTTACCTCAGATTACAACAGGATCTGGACCAGATGGGCCAATGGGCTGAGAAGTGGCAGATGCAGTTTCATTTAGCTAAATATGAGGTGCTGCATCTTCAGAAAGCAAATCTTAGCAAATGGACTACGGGAAGAAACTGGAGCACCAGGTGGAAACTCACGCAGACGCAGGAGAAATTGCAAACTCCACTCGGATAGTTGCCTGAAGCTGGAATCGAACCCAGATCCCTGGAACGGTAAGACTCCCATGCTAACCAATGAGCCACTGTGCTGCCATTACTTAGTGCCGTTAATAAAAAAAAAAGTTGGCTTTGGCAGGGTGCAGAAAAGATTTTCAAGGATGTTGCCAGGGTTGGAGGGTTTGAGCTAAAGGGAGAGGCTGAACAGGCTGGGGTTGTTTTTCCCTGAAATGTCAGAGGCTGAGGGATGACCTGATAGAGGTTTATAAAATCACGATGGGCATGAATAGGGTGAATAGCCACGGACTTTTTCCCAGGCTGGGGGAGCCTAAAGCTGCAGCACCTAAGTTGAGGATGAAAGGGAAAGGAAAATTAGAATTAGCTTTATTGTCACACGTACTCTCACGAGTTTAAAAGTTGCCACTTACAGCACCCAAGTGCAGATTCTTCAGTACAAATTCTTAAGAAAAAATTTTAGACAAATAAAGAAATAAAAAGTCTAACATTACAGACTAAATTAAAATATAGAGATTATAAAAAGATCAGAACAGCATTCCTTCAAACCCAGTCCACCCCACGTGACTCCAGATGGTGCTGGGCTTCACCGCTCGGGAATCACCTCGAGGCTGGGGGGTTCATGCTGACTGCATGAACCAGGCTGCCAGAACTAGAGGGCTTAGGTTTAAGGTGAGAGGGGAAAGGTTTAAAACGGACCTGAGGATCAACTTTTTCACACAGAGGGTGGTGCGTGTTTGGATTGAGCTGCTAGAGGAGGTGGTACGATTAGAACATTTTAAAAGGCATCTGGATGGGTATGGGCCAAATGCTGGCAAATGGGACGAGATTAATTGAGGATATCTGGTCGGCACAAATAAGTTGGACCAAAAGGTCTAACTCGTCCATGCCGACCCACCATGATCACTGACCCACTATGCCGGCCTGTTGGGCATGCGGTGGTGAGCCACCTTCTTGAACCCCTGCACTGCTACCATTGTCCCCTCCAATTTGGTGGAGGGACACCCCACACAGTGTCCTGCTAGGGAAGGAGTCCAAGGATTTTGACCCCTTCAACATTGAAGGAATGGCTCACATCAAAGTTTGGGATTTGGGGGGTGGGGGGAGGGGCAAGCTGCTTTGAGACAGATGGTGTCAATTTTCTTGAGTGTTGTTGGAGCTGCACCCATTCACACAAGTGGGGAGTATTCCATCGCACTCCTGAATTGTAGTTTGTCCATGATGAGTCAGGCTACTGGGGGAAGAGTCAGGAGGTGAGCTACTTGCTGCAGGATTCCCAGCCTCTGACCTGCTCTTGTAGCCATAGTATTTAATCTGAAATCCTTCCCCACACCCTCCTTGAGACCCTATCCAGCCCTGAGGCTCCATCTGGGTGTGTGTTCTTGCCTCGATTTGGGGACCTGCTCAATCCCTTCCAGGTGGGGATGTTGCTCACTATTTCTTTCCTGATGCACTTTTCCAACACCACAGACATGAAGGTGTGTGCTCCCATTCTCCAACACCACCGTTACTTCAAACAGCTACACATCAAAGTCAGCAGACCAGGAGCCCTCACTTAACTGAGCATGGTAGCGTTAGTACTGCTGCCTTATGGCACTAGGGACCTGGGTTCAATTCCAGCCTCGAGCGACTATCTGTGTGGATTTTGCGTGTTATCCCTCCAGCTGCTCTGGTTTCCTCCCACACTCCAAAGACATGCATGTTAGGTGGATTGGCCATTCTAAAACTGCCCAATATGTCCAAGGATACGTAGGCTAACTTTTATATCCCCTCTCCCTCTGCCCATGGAGCCTGATTTAATATCACAATCACACTCCAATACCTCCCCTGATATATTACATTAGAACGAGAAACAGGAGGAGACCATTCAGCCCCTCAAGCCTGCTCCACCATTTGATTCAATCACAGCTGACCTCCTCTCAAGACTCAATGCCATGTTCCTGCCTGCTCTCCTTAACCCTAAAAATCTGTCAATACCATGGTAACTTGGCAACAAAACTGTTTTTATTCTGTTTCTTTGACACAGTATGACCTGGATGATTCCTCCTCTTCTGGAGTCTCTGTATTTCAGTTCAGATGAATAAAATCATTCAACAGCCTGTGGGATTGTGTTCAAATAACGACCAAAATTGGTGAGTGATAAAATTCATCTCTTTATTCAGAAACTGCAAGGAGCACAAGTTTGAAGTGGCAATAAATCCTGAAATGCAGTTCTTACACTCCCCTTTTCATACACAGTTGTTAGAAGCATTAAAATTCCATTACTATGGTGTTACATTGTTTTAACTACAGTACACAAAGGTTTAAGGGGCTTCTGTCCTGGGAGTCAGGAAATGGGTTAAAACATTTCAATGAGGGTATGTTGTGTTCCAAGAGATCGATTGCATTAGGGGGACTCTCCAGTCTGAAGTACAGACAGACATTTCTGTGGCCAGCAGCGAAAAATCAGAATGGTATGATGTTTTTCCGGTGCCAGGATCAAGGATAACTCCGAGAGGGTGCAGAATGCTCTCACTGGGGAGAGGGGCCAGCAGGAGGTCATTGTCCGCATTGGAATCAACGGCATAGGAAGGGAAAAGGTTGAGTCTGAAGGGAGATTACAGAGAGTTAGGCAGGAATTTAAAAAGGAGGTCCTCGAGAGTAATAATATCTGGATTACTCCCAGTGCTAGGAGCTAGTGAGGGCAGGAATAGAAGGATAGAGCAGATGAATGCATGGCTGAGGAGCTGGTGTATGGGAGAAGGATTCACATTTTTGGATCATTGGAATCTCTTTTGGGGTAGAAGTGACCTGTACAAGAAGGACAGATTGCACCTGAATTGGAAGGGGATTAATATACTGGCAGGGAGATTTGTGAGAGCTGCTTGGGAGGATTTAAACCAGTAAGGTGGGGGGGTGGGACCCAGGGAGATAGTGAGGAAAGAGATCAATTTGAGACTGGTACAGTTGAGAACAGAAGTGAGTCAAACAGTCAGGGCAGGCAGGGACAGAGCAGAGAACAAGGTAGGACTGATAAATTAAACTGCATTTATTTCAATGCAAGGGGCCCAACAGGGAAGGCAGATGAAGTCAGGATGTGGTTAGTAACATGGGACTGGGATATCATAGCAATTACAGAAACATGGCTCAGGGATGGGCAGGGCTGGCAGCTTAATGTTCCAGGATACAAATGCTACAGGAAGGATAGAAAGGGAGGCAAGAGAGGAGAGGGAGTGGCATTTTTGATAAGGGATAGCATTATCCCTTATCCCTCCCTGTGCTGAGGGAGAATATTCCCGGAAATACATCCAGGAAAGTTATTTGGGTGGAACTGAGAAATAAGAAAGATGATCACCTTATTTGGATTGTATTATAGACCCCCTAATAGTCAGAGGGAAATTAAGAAATAAATTTGTAAGGCAATCTCAGCTATCTGTAAGAATAATAGGGTGGTTATGGTAGGGGATTTTAACTTTCCAAACATAGACTGGGACTGCCATGCTGTTAAAGGTTGAGATGGAGAGGAATTTAAGTGTGTACAAGACAATTTTCTGATTCAGTATGTGGGTGTACCTACTAGAGAAGGTGCAAAACTTGACCTACTCTTGGGAAATAAGGCAGGGCAGGTGACTGAGGTGTCAGTGGGGGGAGTACTTTGGGGCCAGCGACCATAATTCTATTAGATTTAAAATAGTGATGGATAAGGACAGACCAGATCTAAAAATTGAAGTTTTAAATTGGAGGAAGGCCAATTTTGACGGTATTAGGCAAGAACTTTCAAAGGCTGATTGGGAGCAGATGTGGAAAAGGACATGGCAGATACAGACTGTAAGGAAATAGATGGTGACATCTCGCAAAATGTCCATATGACAGAGGAAGAAGTGCTGGATGTCTTGAAACACACAAAAGTGGATATATCCCCAGGACCTGATCAGGTGTACCCTAGAACTCTGTGGGAAGCTAGAGAAGTGATTGCTGGGCCTCTTGCTGAGATATTTGTATCATCGATAGTCACAGGTGTGGTGCTGGAAGACTGGAGGTTGGCAAACGTGGTGCCACTGTTTAAGAAGGGTGGTAAGGACAAGCCAGGGAACTATAGACCAGTGAGCCTGACCTCGGTGGTGGGCAAGTTGTTGGAGGGAATCCTGAGGGACAGGATGTACATGTATTTGGAAAGGCAAGGACTGATTCAAGATAGTCAACATGGCTTTGTGCGTGGGAAATCATGTCTCACGAACTTGATTGAGTTTGTGAAGAAGTAACAAAGAAGATTGAGGGCAGAGCAGTAGATGTGATCGATATGGACTTCAGTAAGGCATTTGACAAGGTTCCCCATGGGAGACTGATTAGCAACGTTCGATCTCATGGAATAAAGGGATAACTAGCCATTTGGATACAGACTGGCTCAAAGGTAGAAGACAGAAGGTGGTGGTGGAGGGTTGTTTTTCAGACTGGAGGCCTGTGACCAGTGGAGTGCCACAAGGATCGGTGCTGGGTCCACTACTTTTTGTCATTTTACATAAATGATTTGGATGTGAGCGTAAGGGGTACAAGTTAGTAAGTTTGCAGATGACACCAAAATTGGAGGTGTAGTGGACAGCGAAGAGGGTTACCTCAGATTACAACAGGATCTCAATCAGATGGGCCAATGGGCTGAGAAGTGGCAGATGGAGTTTAATTCAGATAAGTGTGAGGTGCTGCATTTTGGGAAAGCAAACCTTTAGCAGGACTTACGCACTTAATGGTAAGGTCCTAGGGAGTGTTGCTGAACAAAGAGACCTTGGAGTGCAGGTTTATAGCTCCTTGAAAGTGGAGTTGCAGGTAGATAGGATAGTGAAGAAGGCGTTTGGTATACTTTCCTTTATTGGTCAGAGTATTGAGTACAGGAGTTGGGAGGTCATGTTGCGGCTGTATAGGACGTTGGTTAGGCCACTTTTGGAATATTGCGTGCAATTCTGGTCTCCTTCCTATCAGAAAGATGTTGTGAAACTTGAAAGGGTTCAGAAAAGATTTATAAGGATGTTGTTAGGGTTGGAGGATTTGAGCTTTGGGGAGAGGCTGAACAGGCTGGGGCTGTTTTCCCTGGAACGTCGGAGGCTGAGGGGTGACCTTATAGAGGTTTACAAAATCATGAGGGGCATGGATAGGGTAAATAGGCAAAGTCTTTTCCCTGGGGTGGGGGAGTCCAGAACTAGAGGGCATAGGTTTAGGGTGAGAGGGGAAAGATATAAAAGAGACCTAAGGGGCAACTTTTTCACAGAGAGGGTGGTACATGTATGGAATGAGCTGCCAGAGGAAGTGGTGGAGGCTGGTACAATTTGCAACATTTAAAAGGCATTTGGATGGGTATATGAATAGGAAGGGTTTGGAGGGATATGGGCCGGGTGCTGGCAGGTGGGACTAGATTGGGTTGGGATATCTGGTTGGCATGGACGGGTTGGACCGAAGGGTCTGTTTCCCTGCTGTACATCTCTGTCTCTGTGACTGTATGTGTTTAATGCTGGTTGCTACTCCTGGTCAGATTAAGAGTGTCTGTCTGATCTGCTTTCATCATTAAGCGGTGTCAGTCCTATTGTCTTTAAGTTGGGAAATATTAGGAAAAAATGCAAGGTTAACATGCACTTAATAAAAGAATAAAGGATGTTTTACTGATTACTGCAGCTGGATTGTGAGATTTGTTTACTATTTGACCGTGTGAGTTCATTCATGCAACTTCACATAAGCGGTGTTTGTTAGTTTCTTAAAGAGATAATAGCCCAGTTAAAAGATAGTTAACAAGTACATTCTAACTGGGGACAATGTTTGGTATTCTGCACCCTGTTCAGGTCCGAGAGATGATTGGTAAGGGCTGACTAATACCATAATCTTTTGTGAAGACTTGAAACCGAAGCACCCAGAGAAAACCACGCAGATGCACGGAGAATGTGCAAACTCCACACAGACAGTCGCCTGTGACTGGAATCAAACAAGGGTCCCTGACGCTGTGAGGCAGTAAGGCTAACCACTGAGCCAGTGTGCCACCCTGTCGGGCATGTGGTGGTGAGCTGCCTTCTACAACCACTGCACTCACCCCCACTCCAATTTTATGTCTGGATACCCCAAAGTGTTCTGCTAGGGAGGCAGTCCCAGGATTCTGAGCCCAGCAACACTGAAGGAATGGCTCATTTCATTCCCAACTGGGATGCCATGTCTGTGTGTTGGGGGGCTCCGAGGCGAACTTGCAGGAGATGGTGTTCCCCCCTTGCATCTGCTGCCCCTCATCCTTCCAAGATGGTAAGGGTAGCAGGTACTGTGGTAGGAACTTTGGAGAGTTGCTGCTGGAGTTTTTGCAGATGCTACATGCTGCTGCCACTGTGTGTCAGTGGTGGAGGGACTGAGTGTTGTGTGCTCATCAAGTTTGGGATGGGGGGGTGGTCTGCACTGACAAAGATGGTGTCGAGCTGTTGTTGAAGCTGCACCCATCCAAGCAATTGGGGAGTATTCCATCATACTGCTGAATTGTAGTTTAATGCTGAGACCGGTTACTAGGGGAGAGTCAGGAGGTGAGCCACTTGCTGCAGGATTCCCAGCCTCTGACCTGCTCTTGGAGCCATAGTATTTACTCTGAAATCCCTCCCCCACACCCTCCTTGAGACCCTATCCAGCCCTGAGGCCCCATCTGGGTGTGTGTTCTTGCCTCGATTTGGGGACCTGCTCAATCCCTTCCAGGTGGGGATGTTGCTCACTATTTCTTTCCTGATGCACTTTTCCAACACCACAGACATGAAGGTGTGTGCTCCCATTCTCCAACACCATCGTTACTTCAAACAGCTACACATCAAAGTCAGCAGACAGTAAGGCTTTACAACTGAGCATGGTAGCTCAGTGTTTAGCACTGACTGCTGCCTCACGGCACCAAGGACCTGGGTTCGATTCCAGCCTTGAGCAACTGCATCCCACCAGATGCTCTGGTTTCCTCCCACAGTCCAAAGATGTGCAGGTCAGGTGGCTTGGCCATTCTAAAACATACACGTTATGTAGAAGGGTGTGACGGCTTAGTGGTTTAGCCATGGGAAATGCAGGGTCATAGGGATGGGTTTGGATGGGGTGCTCTTCAGAGGGGCTGTATGGACTTGATGGGCCAAATGCCCTCCTTCCACACTGTATAGATTTAAGGATTTGATTTACTCCCTGTCATGCATATGAGGTTCAGAGAAACCTGTTGCCTTATGTGCTGTACAGGTAAATCATACTTTAAACAGGGTAAGAATGGACATCGGGAAACAGTGTTACAGCTGCCAATAAGGTGCAGTGAGAGAGATCAACATTAACATTACAGAGGTCCATTCAAAACTCTGATAAACGCAGGGAAGAAGCTGCTCTTGAATCTTGTAGATGGTTTGATTCAAATCCCAATTGAGATTCTCCAAATAGTTTGCATTTTGCTTGCAGACAACTGGTTAAACTCAGATGCAGCCCATTTCTGGTGTTTGCTCCCCACTGGGAGGTTCCCTGAGGAATCTAGAGATTCTCGTGTGTAAGGCAGTCATCCCTCTGATTCTTCTACACAGCTCTGATACTCGGGCCCTGTACATATGCTACCTTTAAAATATGAAATATTCAGGGCAGTGATCAATTCTGCTCTTGGGTGACTGCCTGTGTGGAATTTACACATTCTCCACCTCCATGACTGTGTGGGCTTTCCTCTGTGTGCTCCAGTTTCCACTCACAAGCCAAAGATTGGGGAATCAACGATTGAAGGCCTCCATTTTAAATCTCCACCTCGCAATAATAATTTGTCTGACGAGTTTAAAATGGAAGTCACAGCGACCATGAGATTGAAATAAAGAATGCGAGACTCTTGGCATAACTTTAGTAGGTCTGCTTTCTCAGACAAAACAAAGGAATAGAATACAGATAAATGTTTAGCTTTATCTGCTTTTGACGCAAAAAGACGAAGAAACATTTTAAAACAATAGCCTCGTCTTTGATCTGTGAGAACAAGACTAAAATCTATTAATCATCTAACTTTAATTCTGGGACTATTAATTAGAGGTGGAAACATTATATTGTGGGAAATGAAAAAATACAAAATTGTTATGCACGTAAGGGCTATAAAATATGCTGCTAAAAATCCGAGATCTCTTATTAGCCCAAACAGGGATATCTTGATTAAAACTCTGGACTATAGACTATTGATCTCGAGCTGGCTTAATCGAAATAAAGTAAGTTTTAATATTAAAATTTTTATGTGCTCCAAGATTTTCTTTTTGAGTTAACAGTGCAGTTTAGGGTGAATTGGCCATGTGCTCAAAGGTGTGTTGGTCAGGGGTAAATGCAGAGAAACAAGGCAGGGGAACAAGTTTGGGTGGGATACTCTTCATAGGGTCAGTTTAGACCTGTTGGGTCAAATGTGACTGGTTTGGGACTGGGGTAAGGTGGGGGAAGGAGAATTGAGGAAACTGGTGAACTCCACATTGATGCCCTGGGGTTGAAGTGTTCCGAGGCGGAAGATGACGTGTTCTTTCTCCAGGCGTCTGGTGGTGAGGGAGCGGCGGTGAAGGAGGCCCAGGACCTCCATGGGAGGGGGAGTTGAAATGTTGGGCCACAGACCGGTGTGGTAGATTGGTGTGGCTGTCCCAGAGATGTTCCCTAAAGCGCTCTGCTCGGAGGCATCCAGTCTCCCCAATGTAGGAGACCGCATCGGGAGCAATAGATGCAATAAGTGATACTGGTGGATGCGCAGGTAAAATTTTGATGGATGTGGAAGGCTCTTTTGGGGCCTTGGACGGAGGTGAGGGAGGAAGTGTAGGCGCAGGTTTTGCAATTCCTGCAGTGGCAGGGGAAGGTGCCAGGATGGGAGGGTGGGTCAGAGGGGTGTGTGGACCTGACCAGCTAGTCACAGAGGGAACGGTCTTTGCGGAAGGCGGAAAAGGGTGGGGAGGGAAATATATCCCTGGTGGTGGGGTCTGTTTGGAGGTGACAGAAATGTCAGCGGATGATTTGGTTTATGCGAAGGTTTCCAGCTCAGCACTGTCCCCATGACTTGCCCCACTGCCTCTCTTCATTTCCACCTATCACCTCCATCCCCACCCCCATTCACCTATTGTACTCTATGCTACTTTCTCTCCACTCATTTCTCCACACTGCACGTACCCTGCTTCTATTCGGCTTTTGCCCGAAACGTGAATTTTCCTGCTCCACGGATGCTGCCTGACCTGCTGTGCTTTTCCAGCCCCGCTCTCATCCAGAACCTGTTGGGTCAAATGGCTTGTTCCCAGACTCTGGGGATGCTATGATGCAACAACAACCCTGACTCTTTTCCAGCCGATGTCCCGCCCCGCGGACGACGCTCCCTGATTGGTTGCAGCTCCCATTGTGACAGCCGGGACGGTACCCGGGTGTCCCATTGGCGCAGGCAGCTGTCACTCTCTCTCTCTTTCCCCCGCCCCGCCCCGCCCCGCCCCCACGGCGGCTGGAGCCCGCCTACTTCCGGCCGCCTCGCGGGGCCGGCGGCGGTTTGGAGAGACGAAGGCGGAGGGACCGGCGGGGAAGACGGAAACAAAAAACAAAAATCCCGGCGGGTCAGCGGACGTCTGTGGGAGTGGGAAGGGGAGGAGCTCCTCCAAGGTAAACGGCAATGGGTGGCTTTTCCTTCCGCGACGCGAACGATGCGGGGGGGGGGAGGAAAATAAATCGGCCCCGTTACCGTGGCAACCGGCCGCCATCTTGCGGCCCCAGCGCTCTCCTGTCCCTCCTCCTCCTCCTCCTCCGAGGGAAACCTCTCTCTCTCCGTCTGTGTGCGTGTATTGAGACGAGGGTCGGTCCCTCCCCCGCGGCCTCTGAGCACCGAAAGCTGACCGTGACCAGGTGTGTGTCTCTCACCGCCGCCGACGGAGCCCCGGGGGGGGGGGGGAGGGGAGTGAGATGACGGCGCAAGCGCGCGCCGGCCCAGGGGCCGCCCGCGAGATGGCGGCGGGTTGCCGTGGTAACGCGGGCGGCGCCGGGCCACGTGACCGAGCCGGCGTCTGCGCAGTCGTGCACCTCCACCTCCCCCTCCCCCTCCAGCCGTTGGCTGGTGGTTTGAGGTTTGACCAGGCGGAAGTGAGCGCTGCAGATGCTGCAGGTCAAGAGTCCAGAGTGTGGGGCTTGGGGGAAGCAGCGTGGCCACAAGCGTTCCTGGCTCACCCACTGCTGGAAGTAAGATCATTCAGCACAAAATGCCCAACTCTTCCTGGGGATCTTCATGATGTGGAGGTGCCAGCATTTTGCAAAGTTTTGTTTTTAAAAAAAATATAATTACCCAACACCAGGTTACAGTCCAACAGGCTTATTTGGAAGCACTAGCCTTTCAGCGCTGGCTGCTTCCATCAGGTGGTTGTGGAGGTTAAGATCATAAGACGCAGAGTTTACAGCAGAAGATTACAGGGTCATGCAGTGGTCTACAGGAGAACCTCGGTTATCTGAGCAAGATTGCGATCTCCCGACGCTTGGCTCGCATTCAATTATCCCATCAAAATGCTCCCCACCCGTGTCGCCTGGATAGTCAAGATTTCTCTGTGTTGACCAAACCCTGGATTGTGAGGTCTTTCACCTTTTAGAATGGTTTGCAAGTTTCGTTTCATTCATGTGTAAATTCCAGAACTTCTTTTTAAGACACGTTCCCAACACAACTTAGGGTTTTTTTAACAAAAGGTGACATCTCATCTCGGACAATGCATTAAATGCTGTCTGTCTGTGTGGAGTTTGCACACTCTCCCCGTGTTTGCGTGGGTTTCCTCCGGGTGCTCCGGTTTCCTAACGCAATCCAAAGATGCGCAGGTTAGGGTGAATTGGCTATAGTAAATTGTCCATAGGGCTAGGTGCATTTGTCAGGGGTAAATAGAGGGTTGGGGAATGGGTCTGGGTGGGTTACTCTTTGGAGGGTCGGTTATAGGCCTGTTGGGCTGAAGAGCCTGTTTCCATACTGTAGGAAATCTAATTAATCTCTAAAGGTGTGAGGTGAGTCTGTCTGTGTCCCAGTCTTGAGTCAGACTGTTCTGTTTCCAAAGTGGAATTTACAAAATATTACATGTAATAATTGAGTGCAGACTGTGCATTTGAGAAAAATAGAATGTGTTGTCAAATATAATTCTGCAGATACAAATTCACCCCATAAACGTATATGCATGTGCGTCCATGAGACTGAGAGTGTGCGTGAGAGAGAGTGTGTGTGTGTGTGTGTTTGAGTGTGTGTGTTTGAGTGAGTGAAAGCTTGGTCAAGTGTGACTGTGATGAAATTTATGTCTGAGTGTGTGGGTGCTGCAAATTTTAGGGAGAGTTTATGTTACTGAGGATTATATCTACAATAAATGCCGTTGGTTGCGGATCCTATCACTATCAGATCAAATGGATCGGTTGGAGAGACAGAGGCATTGAGGAATTTACAAGAGCAAGGGGATGTGATGGATGGCAGTTATAGGAAGGGGGAAAGTTGCAGATACAGTCACATAGATGGGTTAACTCCAGGATAGGTAAGGGAGATAGGCAGTTAGTACATGAGTCTTCAGGGGCTGTTTTGGAAAATGTAGGGGGTGATGGATTCTCAGGGGAACATAGCACGAACAGCCAAGTTTCTGGTATTGAGTGGCTTTAAACAATGAGGGGTACATCGGGTTCCAAAAGATCACATTAGGGGATAGAGAGGGAGGCAAGAGAGGAGGCGAAGTGGCATTTGTGTAGCTGCAGAAACTGGCACCACCCCCCACCTTTTCCTCCGCTACATCGATGATTGTATTGGCGCTACCTCGTGCTCCCACGAGGAGGTTGAACAGTTCATCCACTTTACTAACACCTTCCACCCCGACCTGAAATTTACCTGGACCGTATCAGACTCCTCCCTCCCCTTCCTGGACCTCTCCATTTCTATCTCGGGCAACCGACTCAACACAGACATTTACTACAAACCAACCGACTCCCACAGCTACCTAGATTACACCTCCCACCCTGCCCCCTGTAAAAATGCCATCCCGTATTCCCAATTCCTTTGCCTCTGCTGCATCTGCTCCCAGGAGGACCAATTCCACTGCCGAACAATCCAAATGGCCTCCTTCAAAGACTGCAATTTCCCCTCTGACGTGGTTGACGATGCTCTCCACCGCATCTCCTCCACTTCCCGCACCTCTGCCCTTGAACCCCGCCCCTCCAACCGCCACCAGGACAGCACCCTACTGGTCCTCACCCTCCACCCCACCAACCTCCAGATACATCGTATCATCCTTCGTCATTTCCACCACCTCCAAACAGACCCCACCACCAGGGATATACTTCCCTCCCCACCCCTATCAGCATTCCGGAGAGACCACTCCCTCCGCGACTCCCTTGTCAGGTCCACACCCCCCCTACCAACCCAACCTCCACTCCCGGCACCTTCCCCTGCAACCGCAAGAAGTGTAAAACTTGTGCCCACACCTCCCCCCTCACCTCCCTCCAAGGCCCCAATGGATCCTTCCATATCTGTCGCAAATTCACCTGCACCTCCACACACATCATTTACTGTATCCATTGCACCCGATGTGGTCTCCTCTACATTGGGGAGACAGGCTGCCTACTTGTGGAACGTTTCGGGGAACACCTCTGGGACACCCGCACCAACCAACCCAACCGCCCCGTGGCTGAACACTTTAACTCCCCCTCCCACTCCGTCAAGGACATGCAGGTTCTTGGCCTCCTCCATCGCCCGACCACACGACGCCGGGAGGAAGAGAGCCTCATCTTCCGCCTCGGAACCCTCCAACCACACGGGATGAATGTACATTTCTCCAGCTTCCTCATTTCACCTCCCCCCAACTTATCTCAGTCCCAACCCTCAAATTCAGCACCACCCTCTTGACCTGCAATCTTCTTCCCGACCCCTCTGCCCCCCACCCCCTCTCTGGCCTATCACCCTCACCCTCACCTCCTTCCACCTATCGTATTCCCAGTGCCCCTCCCCCAGATTCCCTCCCCCCTACCCTTTATCGCAGCCCGCTTGGCACACCAGCCTCATTCCTGAAGAAGGGCTTATGCCTAATATGTCGATTCTCCTGCTCTCGGATGCTGCCTGACCTGCTGTGTTTTTCCAGCACCACATTTTTCAACTCAGGAATGGGCAGGCCTGGCAGCTTAATGTTCAAGATACAAATGCTACATGAAGGATAGCAAGGGAGGCAAGAGAGGAGGGGGAGTGGCATTTTTGATAAGGGATAGCATTGCAGTTGTACTGAGGGAGGATATTCCCAGAAATACATCCAGGAAAGTTATTTGGGTGGAACTGAGAAATAAGAAAGGGATGATCACCTTATTGGGATTGTATTATAGATCCCCTAACAGAGAGAAATTAAGAAACAAATTTGTAAGGAGATCTCAGCTATCTGTAAGAATGATAGGGTGGTTATGGTAGGGGATTTTAACTTTCCAAACATCGACTGGGACTGCCATGCTGTTAAAGGTTTAGATGAAGAGGAATTTAAGTGTGTTCAAGAAACTTTTCTGATTCAGTATGTGGATGTACCTGCTCGAGAAGGTTCAAAACTTGATCTACACTTGGGAAATAAAGCAGGACAGGTGACTGAGGTGCCAGTGGGGGAGCACTTTGGGGCCAGCGACCATAATTCTATTTGTTTTAAAATAGTGATGGAAAAGGATAGACCAGATTTAAAAGTTGAAGTTCTAAATTGGAGGAAGGCCAATTTTGACGGTATTAGGCAAGAACTTTCAAAAGCTGATTGGAGGCAGATGTTCGCAGGTAAAGGGACGGCTGGCAAATGGGAAGCCTTCAGAAATGAGATAACAAGAATCCAGAGAAAGTATATTGCTGTGAGCGTGAAAGGGAAGGCTGCTATGTATAGGGAATGCTGGATGACTAAAGAAATTGAGGGTTTGGTTAAGAAAAAGAAGGAAGATACGATAGATCCAGTGAATCCTTAGAAGAGTATAAAGGCAGTAGGTGTATACTTAAGAGGGAAATGAGGAATGCAAAAAGAGGACATGAGATAGCTTTGGCAAATAGAATTAAGGAGAATCCAAAAGATTTTTACAAATATATTAAGGGCAAAAGGGTAAACAGGGAGAGAATAAGGCCCCTCAAAGATCAGCAAGGTGGCCTTTGTGTGGAGCTGCAGGAGGTGGGGGATATACTAAATGAGTATTTTGCATCAGTATTTACTGTGGAAAAGGATATGGAAGATATAGACTGTAGGCAAATAGATGGTGACATCTTGAAAAATGTCCACATTACAGAGGTGGTGGTTTTGGATGTCTTGAAATGCATAAAAGTGGATAAATCCCCAGGACCTGATCAGGTGTACCCTAGAACTCTGTGGGAAGCTAGAGAAGTGATTGCTGGGCCCCTTGCTGAGATATTTGTATCATTGATAGTCACAGGTGAGGTGCTGGAAGACTGGAGGTTGGCTAACATGGTGGTAAGGACAAGCCAGGGCACTCTACACCAGTGAGCCTGACCTTGGTGGTGGACAAGGAATCCTGAGGGACAGGATGTACTTGTATTTGGAAAGGCAAGGACTGATTCGGGATAGTCAACATGGCTTTGTGCGTGGGAAATCATGTCTTACAAACTCGATTGAGTTTTTTGAAGAAGTAGCAAAAGAGAATAGATGAGGGCAGAGCAGTAGACGTGATCTATATGGACTTCAGTAAGGCATTTGACAAGGTTCCCCATGGGAGACTGATTAGCAAGGTTCGATCTCACTGAATACAGGGAGAACTAGCCATTTGGAGACAGAACTGGCTCAAAGGTAGAAGACAGAGGGTGGTGGTGGAGGGTTGTTTTTCAGACTAGAGGCCTGTGACCAGTGGAGTGCCACAAGGATTGGTGCTGGGTGCTCTACCTTTTGTCATTTACATAAATGATTTGGATGTGAGCATAAAGGGTACAATTAATAAGTTTGTAGATGACACCAAAATTGGAGGTGTAGTGGACAGCGAAGATTACAACAGGATCTTGACCAGATGGGCCAATGGGCTGAGAAGTGGCAGATGGAGTTTAATTCAGATAAATGCGAGGTGCTGCATTTTGGGAAAGCAAATCTTAGAGTTGGACCAAAGGGTCTGTTTCTGTGCTGTACATCTCTATGACTGTATGACTGTCTGTGTGGAGTTTCCACATTCAGCCAGTGTCAGCGTTTCCTCCCAGTATTCCGATTTTCTCCCACAAACCAAAACAATGTGCAGGTTAGTTGAGTTGGCCATGCTAAATTGTCCAGTGTTCAGGGATGTGTAGGTTAACTGCATTAGTCATGGGTAAATGTTGGGAAAAGGTGTGGGTGGATTACTCTTCGGAGGAGTTTTTGCCGAATCCTAGGTGGGAGGAGGTGTAGTCCAGGTAGTTGTGGGTTTGAAGTAAACGACCGTCTGGAGACTGTCACCAGAGATGGAAATGGAGAGGTCAAGTATGGGGAGGAAGGTGTCCAAGATGGACCAAGTGAATTTGAGGGCGGGTTGGAAGTTGTGGGTGATGTTGATAAACTGTTCCAGTTCAGCCTGGGTGCAGGACACTGCACCAATGCTGTCATCGATGTACTGGTGGAAGTGTTGGGGCACGGTGCCTGTGTAGGTACTGATGAGGGATTGTTTGATATTGCCAGGCATAGCTGGGGCCCAGCTGGGTGCTAATGGCCACCCAAGGACTGGCACGGTTGGTGCAGCAATTAGGATGCATTGTGGTTTCATTTGCTTCAAGAGAATGAGAATGAGATGAGTTATTTCCAACTGGTTATTTTTAGATAGAAATTGTGGAGATAGCTGTTGATGATCTGGATCGTCATTTACCGTGAATGGTGTGAGGATCAGTGTTGGGAATGCCATTAGCCATCTAAAACAAAGAACTGGGAATCTGAAGCAAAAGCAGAAATTACTGGGGAATCTCCGCAGGTCTGGAGTAGCAGTGGAGAGAAACGTTAAAGTTCTGAGTCCAGTGATACTTCTTCAGAATTCTGTTCTCCCGAGTTTCTGAAGCAATTTCTATCATTAACTATATAGTGGACAGTACTGGCATTTTTTTTATGTTTCAGCAAAGATGGTTAGGATGGGCAGGTTCTTGAGAGATCATGGGTGCTGTTAGGGCAGCATGGTGAATGATCTGGATTGACACATGATTAGGAAAGGATATGGGCCAAATGCTGGCAAGTGGGACTCGATTAGGTTAGGATATCTGGTCCGAAGGGTCTGTGTTCATGCTGTGTCTTGCTGTGACTGTACGAATGACCTTAAGATTGTCCTGAATGGAAGTTTGAGACGGCCAGTCTTCTCAAAGAAGAGGAAGAACATGCCACCAGTAAGAAGGTCACACTGGTGCTGAGATCCCCCAGGAGGGGTGGAGGACAGGGTTCTCGTCACAGGGAGGAACCGTTCAAAGTTCTCAGGATAAAAGAGTTGGGGGGGGGGGGGGGGGGGAAGTTGTGTAGATGTCAATCAATCGTGAACTTCGATCCAATACTCTCAGTTGTGAACTGTTTTTGCAGGGTTTCAATAGGAGACATCAAGGCCACTCGATTTGTCAGGACCTGGCTATCGTCAGCCTCGAAAGGTGGAAGGAGAAATATTATTCACTGGGCAAAGAGTTCAGACATTAGTTTGGCTGGGAAAGCATCGAGGCAGGCGCTCACCCAAGTGGAGAGTGTTCCAGTGAACTGACTGTGGAAAGATCTTCAACCAGTTACACAGACTTGTTCGTTCATTCATTCGTTGGATGTGGGGGATTGCTGGCCAAGCTGGGGTTTCTTACCCATCTCTAATTGTCGAAAGGACTGTTAAGGATCATCCACGTTGCCATGGGTCTGTAGTCACAAGTAGGCCAGAGGAGATGTGAATGGTAGATTGTTGCCCTGAAGGACATTAACGAACTCAGTGAAATGTTACAACCATCGCGGTCACCCTTACACCGGTTTTATTTTCCAGTTTCCAGATTTTCATTGAATATAGTGTCACTGTTTGCCGTGGTGGGATTTGAATCTGCGTCCTCAGAGCACTAAGCTGGGCTTCTGGGTTACCACTGCCTCCCCTGAGTAAGAGTGTGCCAGTGAACTGACTGTGGAAAGAACTTTCTCCAGTTAAACACAAAAATCTTACCATCCCCTGCAAGAAGAGAAAATCCATGTTTTCTGAGGGTGGAGGAAGCTTCTTCTGATTGTTGAAACTGGAGAAACAAAAGGAGACTTGTGCCATGAAGAAACTGCGGAGATGTGGGGACTGTGGGAAAGGGTTCCATTGCTCATCGCAGCTAGAGATTCATCAGCGCACTCACACCGGGGAGAAGCCATTCATCTGCCACGTGTGTGGGAAGGGATTCAGTGATCCCTCTAACCTGCTAACACACCAGCGAGTGCACACCGGGGAAAGGCCGTTCATCTGCTCCGACTGTGGGAAGGGATTCACTCAGTCGTCCAACTTGATGACACACCGGCGAGTGCACACCAGGGAGAGGCCGTTCACCTGCTCAGTGTGTGGGAAGGGGTTCACTCAGTTGACCAGCCTGCTGAAGCATCGTGGAGGTCATACCAATGAGAGATCTTTCAAGTGCTCTGACTGCGGCGACGGCTTTAAAAACTCGAAGGACCTGAGGGCCCACCAGCGAATTCACACCGAGGAGAGACGGTTCATCTGCTCTCACTGTGCAAAGAGGTTCAGAACGTCGTTCAATCTGCTGACCCACCAGCGCGTTCACACCGGGGAGAGGCCGTTCACCTGCTCCGAGTGCGGGAAGGGATTCAGTCAGTCACAACACCTACGGAGACACCAGCTAGTACACACCGGCGAGAAGCCATTCATCTGCTGCGAGTGCAGGAAGGGATTCACTCGGCTGTCCACCCTGTTGACACACCAGCAAATTCACAAGTGACCGCTGGGGATGGATTCTGTCATTGTGGCCGTACAGTCAGTTACATCAGACTGAACGCTGTTCATTCCGAAAGTTCGAGTCTGTTTCTCCTGATGTTCATGTGCTCGGAGGTGGAAGTTAATTTTCTGTTCCTTGAATCAGAGGCACAAACCCCCTGGGGAGGCAATGGTTTGGCAGTGTTATCGTGGACTGTTGACCCAGGTCAAGTTCCGGGCACCTGGGTTCAACAGATGGTGGATTCAATGCGTATCAACGAATCGGACCAGAGTCCCTGGAGCTGTCAAGCAGCAATGCTAACCACTGAGTCACTGTACCAATGTTCCTTTACTGTCCCTGGGCCAGAATTCTGGAGCTCCCTCCAGAATGGAATTGTTTCTGCCTACCGCTCGCTACCACCTTCTCGAGGGCAACGAGGGATGACTAATAAATACTGGCCCAGCCAGTGACACTCGTACCCACTGCATGAATAAACAAATGCAAGAGATGACTGCCTTTGCCTTTGCCTTTGACATCAAGGCTGCAGACTAGTCAGTATGAGAAGCAATGGTCAGCATCAGGCACCTGTGTTCAATTTCACCCTTGGTCGACTGTCTTCTCCCCGTGTCAATGTGGGGATGCTCTGGTTTCCTCCCACAGTCCAAGGAGTAGTGTGGATTGGCCGTACTAAATTGCCCATAGTGTCCAAGGATATGCTGAGGGTGGCACGGTTAGCACTGCCGCCTCCCAACCCCCGAATAATTTCGGAGTTCCACGTTAGTCACGGATTTATCTGCCCTGGCCTGTGAAATATCCAGACTCTCGACCATTTTCAGGGAAGGCAATGACCTAGTGGTATTATCACTGGACTGTTAAGCCAGAGACCCGAGTAATGTTTTGGGGCCCCGGGTTTGTATCCCACCACGGCAGCTGGTGTAATTTGAACACAGTAAAATCTGAAATTAAGAATCAGTTGTTGATTGTTGGCAACGCATATCTAGTTCACGAATGTCCTTTAGGCAAGGAAACTGTCATCCTTACCCAGTCTGGACTACACATGACTCCAGACCCACAGCACCATGGTTGACTCTTAACTGCCTCTGGGCAATTAGAGAGAGGGCAATAAATGCTGTTCCAGCCAGCGCTGACCTCATCCTGCAAGTGAATAAATGAATTTTAAAAACATTTTTGCTCGACTCTTGACTTAAACGAACTGTTTCCGGTTCTGGTCAAGGGGAAAGGGGAAACTATCTCTCAGCACCCACCTGGTTGAGTCCCGACAGGATCTTTTGTGTGTCTCAATAAGTGCTGCTGAACTTTAAAGGAGACAGGCCCATCCTATCCAACCCTTCCTCATAAGATCCACCGCCCCTTCCTACCCATCCTCGGTATCTCAAATTGTAACAGAAATAGTGACCAAAAGTGTATATTGTATGCCACATGTGGCCTGTGACGATATGATGGCTTTATCAAGTGTACTTCTGTCCTGTTTTGTCTTTAATGAAGAAAGGTTGAGACAAGGGCTGACAATCAATCTACACAGAGCCAATAAACAGTTTGAGAGGTCTTAGGTTTTTCTTAAAATGTTCAAACAATAGAAGCAGTCTGAATGGGTGGGGTCAAGCTCCCACAGAACCAGGATTTTTAGTGTTAGTTTTTCAGTACCCATTGCTGGGGTCTTGAAGCTGTGTTTGGAAGTTGCAGTACATCTCTCCCTGCTACTCACTCTCTCTCACTGTGAATCATCTTGATGTTTTATTTCCTTCTGCACTCGAGAATTGCAAATGAGACAATCTATTTTACTGAATTTGCCTTTGCCAAGAGTGTGGTTACGGGATGTTACTATACTGGAACAGTTGCTGTTTAATAGTTGAATAATTTATGATTCTGTTACGTTTTCCAATGGGAGTTAAGTTATCACTATTTCTTTCTTTTGTTGTATTTTAACTATAGTGTTTTGAATAAAATGTGTTTTTGCTTCAAGACTGGTAGTTTGCTCAATCGAATTGCAGCTGGAATGCATCTGGTAAAGCAACCAAACCGAGCTACTTACAGGCCAAACAGCATAAGGAGTGATTGAAGGACTAAGTGATCCCACAGCCAATGGATCACATCTAACCTCTGCAGTCCTGGCACTTCTCTTTAAGCTTGATGGACTGCTTGGCTTTGACCCAGGCACCGGAAAAGATCATGGCAGAAACAGCCCTGTTGACCCTGGAAGACAAGGAATTGCTCCCAGCTGCTATCCTCTCTCTCTGTCCCTCTCTTGCTCTCTCCCTCTTGCTGTCTCACTCTCAGAATTGTATTTTTGCTGTTCTTTCCCCCTGGATTGGAGAACTACACGTTCGACAATCTGCTTTCTGAACTTACCTTTTTACCATGGTGTGTCTGTGGGATGTTACGATATTGGAACAGTTACTGTTCAGTAGAATAATCTATTATTCTGTTAAGTTTTCCGGTAGGGTTAAATTATTCCAAGTTCCTCTTTCTTTTGGTGTATTTTAACTGGAGGGTTTGAATAAATTGTGTTTTGCGCCAGGTCGAGTAGTTTGAGGAATCGCATTGCAACTGGGACCCAGCGCCTCGCATGTACCTTTAAAGTAAGAAAACGTTAGTGCCCAGCCTACCTTGTGAATATATTTTGAGGGGGTCTGGTCTGGTCTGAAGCATCATCCTCCACATCACGACCCTGCATTATAGTCTGGTCGGTTTTTGCTTTCACTTTTGAAATCTCAGTGAGGGGTGAGAATCCGTATGGAGCCTCCGAGGTTTGGAGCAGAAGTCTGTACGTAGCAGGAAGGAGTGACAATACTCAGGAATGTCTTAAAACAACTAGTTGATTGAATAGAAACAAATCAGAGCAGGACTTCTACACTCAATGGCAAGGTCCTTGGAAGTGAAGAAATGTCAGGTGCTGTATTTTGGGAAAGCAAATCTTAGCAGGACTTAGACACTTAATGGTATGGTAAGGTCCTAGGGAGTGTTGCTGAATAAAGAGACCTTGGAGTGCAGGTTCACAGCTCCTTGAAAGTGGAGTCCCAGGTAGATAGGATAGTGAAGGTGGCGTTTGGTATGCTTTCCTTTATTGGTCAGAGTATTGAGTACAGGAGTTGGGAGGTCATGTTGCGGCTGTACAGGACATTGGTTAGGCCACTGTTGGAATATTGCATACAATTCTGGTCTCCCTCCTATAGGAAGGATGTTGTGAAACTTGAAAGGGTTCAGAAAAAATTTACAAGGATGTTACCAGGGTCGGAGGATTTGACTTACAGGGTGAGGCTGAATAGAGTGTTGTGTTCAATTTTGGTTGGTATGGATGGATTGGGCCAAAGGGCTTGTTTCTGCAGTCTATGACTCAATCCAGGCAGAACTGATGCTGTTACTGGACTAGTAATTGGGAATCACAGGCTCATGTTCTGGGGGCATGGGTTTGATCCCATGGGTGATGTTTGAATTTGATTTTTTTTATTCAAACTGGAATTAAAAGATAGCGCGATGATAACTGTTTATATGATTGCAAGTCACCATGTGGGAGCTTTTGGGAAGGAAATCTGCTGTCTGACCTTCGTATGGCTCCAGAGCCCCAGTAATGTGGTTAATTCTTGAAGATTAAATCTAATGGGCGGAACGGTGGCACAGTGGTTAGCACTGCTGCCTCACAGCGCCAGGGACCCAGGTTCAATTCCTGCCTCCGGCGACTGACTGTGTGGAGTTTGCACATTCTCCCCGTGTCCAAAAATGTATAGGCTAGTTGATTT
The DNA here is from genome assembly GCF_047496795.1 of Chiloscyllium punctatum. Classification (NCBI taxonomy): domain Eukaryota; kingdom Metazoa; phylum Chordata; class Chondrichthyes; order Orectolobiformes; family Hemiscylliidae; genus Chiloscyllium; species Chiloscyllium punctatum. The sequence goes on along the minus strand of NC_092774.1, from coordinate 42,095,382 downwards.
GGCCATGCGAAATTGCTCGTAGTGTTAAGTGAAGGGGTAAATGTAGGGGAATGGGTCTGGGTGGGTTGCGCTTCAGTGGGTCGGTGTGGACTTGTTGGGCCGAAGGGCCTGTTTCCACTCTGTAAGTAATCTAATCTAATTCCACTCCTGTTGTGACTGAATGAATTCTCCTAACTCTCAGATCAAGCGAAAGGGCTGTTGCCAGTATGTTCATGAATGATCTTTAGGGAAGGAAATCTGCCATCCTTACCCAGTCTGGCTGATATACGACTCCAGACCCACAGCAAAGTGGCTGACTCTTAATTGTCCTCTGGGCAGATTAGGGATGGGCAATAAACACTGCCCAGACACATCCATATCCTATGGCTGAATAATAAAGCTTCCCAGTGTTGGGACTGAGTTAATGCCTCCACTCAGGGGAAACAAGGGCTGAGTGGTGTTGTCACCGGACTGTTCATCCAGGGACTCAGGTAATGTTCTGGTTCAAGTCTTGCCATGGCAGGTGGTGGAATTTTAAAAAGTCTGGAATTACTGATGCCCATGAAACCATTGTCGATTGTTGGAAAAACCCATCTGGTTCACTAATGTCCTTTCGGGAAGGAAATGGCCATCATTACCTGGTCTGGACTACACGTGACTCCAGACCCACAGCAATGTGGCTGACTCTTACCTGCCCTCTGGGTAATTGGGGATGGGGCAATAAATGCTGGGTCTGGCCAGCCACGCCGTCATCCTGTACATGAAGTAAAAGGAAACACCCAGAGCATGAGCAGTGTAGAATGCCAATCGTCCCCTCGCCCAGTGGGAGAACAGCGAGCATGCCCGGAGACTGCAAATCTCTGGTCGCTAAGTGCAAGAGACAGGGTCCGGTCAGTGAGGGAGGGATTGGGAGGGTCCGGTCAGTGAGGGAGGGACTGGGAGGGTCCGGTCAGTGAAGGAGGGACTGGGAGGGTTCAGTTAGTCAATGAGTCTGGGAGGGAGGGTCCGGTCAGTTTGGGATGGTCCAGTCAGTGAGTGTGGGACTGGGAGGGTCTGGTGAGTGATTGTGGGAGGGTCTGGTGAGTGAGTGTTGGTGGGCCCAGTCATTGAGTGAGGGAGGGAGGGAGGGTCCAGTCAGTGAGGGAGGGACTGGGAGGGTCCGGTCAGTGAGGGAGGGACTGGGAGGGTCCGGTCAGTGAAGGAGGGACTGGGAGGGTCCAGTCAGTGAGGAAGGGAGTGTCCGGTCAGTTTGGGAGGGTCCAGTTAGTCAATGAGTGTGGGAGGGAGGATCCAGTCGGTGAGTGTGGGACTGGGAGGGTCTGGTGAGTGAGTGTTGGTGGGCCCAGTCATTGAGGGAGGGAGGGCTGGTCAGTCAGTGAGGGAGGGACGGTCCGGTCGGTGAAGGAGGAAGGGCGGGTCCGGTCAGTGAGGGATGGAGAGTCCGGTCAGGAAGGGTGGGAGGATCTGGACAGGGAGGGAGGGAGGGTCCAGTGAGTGAGTAAGGGATGGTGGGTCCGGTCAGTGATGGAGGGACTGGGCAGCTCCAGTCGGTAAAGGAGGGAGGGTCCTGTCAGTGAGAAAAGGACTGGAAGGGTCTGGTCAGTGAGAGAGGGACTGAGAGGGTCCAGTCAGTGAGTGAGGGAGTGGGATCTAGTCAGTGAGTGAGGGAGGCACTTGAAGGGTCTGGTCAGTGAGTGAGGGTCTGGGAGGGTGGGAGAGTCTGATGAGGACGGGAGGGTCTGGTCAGTGTAAGGGGAGGGACTGGGAGGGTGGGAGGGTCCGGTGAGTGATTGTGGGAGGGTCTGGTGAGTGAGTGTTGGTGGGCCCAGTCAGTGAGGGAGGGAGGGAGGGTCCGGTCAGTGAGTGAGGGACGATCCGGTCAGTGAGAGATGGAGGGTCTGGTCAGTGGGTGAGTGAGGGAGGGTCTGGTCAGTGAGAGAGAGAGAGGGGGAGGGTGTGATCACTGAGGGAGGGAGGGTCCGGTCAGTGAGGGAGGATCCGGTCAGTGGGGGAGGGAAGGTGGGACCGGTCAATGAGTGAGGTAGGGAGGATCCGGTCAGTGAGGGAGTGTCCGGTCAGTGAGGGAGGGTCCGATTAGTGGGTGAGGGAGGAACTGGGAGGGTCCGGTCAGTGAGGGAGTGAGGAAGGGTCCGGTGACGGAGGGAGGGAGGGTCTGGTCAGGGAGGGAGGGTCAGGTCAGTGAGGGTGGGAGGGTCCGGTCAGTGAGTGAGTGAAGCACTGGAAGGGTCTGATCAGTGAGTGAGGGTCTGGGAGGGTCCACTTGGAGGGAGGGAGGTGAGGAGGGTCTGTTCAGTGAGTGAGGGAGGGTCCAGTCAGTGAGGGAGGGTCCGGTTAGTGAGGGAGGCAGGGAGGGTGGGTCTGGTCTGTGAGGGAGGGTGTGTCCGGTTAGTGAGGGAGGGTGGGAGGGTCATGTCAGTGAGGGAGGGAGGGTCTGGTGAATGAGTGGGGGAGGGTCCAGTCAGTCAGTGAGGGAGGGAGGGTCCGGTTAGTGAGGGAGGGTGTGTCTGGTCAGTGAGGGAGGCTGTGAGGGAGGGTCCGGTCTGTGAGGGAGGGTGTGTCCGGTTAGTGAGGGAGGGTGGATCCGGTCTGTGAAGGAGTGTCTGGTTAGTGAGGGAGGATCCGGTGAGTGAGTGAGGGTGGGAGGTTCCAGTCAGTGAGGGATGGAGGGTCCGGTCAGTGAGTGGGGCAGGGTCCGGTCAGTGAGTGGGAGAGGGTCCGGTGAGTGAGTGAGGGTGGGAGGGTCTGGTCAGTGAGGGATGGAGGGTCCGGTCAGTGAGTGGGAGAGGGTCCGGTGAGTGAGTGAGGGTGGGAGGGTCTGGTCAGGGAGGGAAGGTCCGGTGAGTGAGGTAGAGAGGGTCCGGCCAGTTAGGGTGGGTCCAATCAATGAGTGGTGCAGGGTCCAGTCAATGAGTGTTGGTGGGTTTGTGAGGCACTGGAAGGGTCTGATCAGTGAGTGAGTGTCTGGGAGGGTCCGGTCAGCGTGTGAGGGATGGTCCACTCAGGGAGGGAGGGAGGTGTGGAGGGTCCGGTCAGTGAGGGTGGGTGGGTGGGTCTGGTCAGTGAAGCGGGGGGAGGGTCTGGTCAGTGAGGATGGGTGGGTCCGGTGAGTAAGTGAGGGTGGGAGGGTCTGGTCAGGGACGAAGGGTCTGGTGAGGGAGGGAGGGAGGGTCCAGTCAGTGAGTGAGTGAGGCACTGGAAGGGTCTGATCAGTGAGTGAGGGTCCGGTCAGCGTGTGAGGGATGGTCAGGGAGGGAGGGAGGGACTGGGAGGGTCCGGTCAGTGAGGCAGGGAGGGTCTGTTCAGTGAGTGAGGGTCTGTGAGGGTTAGGGAAGGAGGGTCCAGTGAGTGAGTGAGGGTCCAGTCAGTGGGTGAGGGAGGAACTGGGAGGGTCTGGTCAATGAGTGTTGGTGGGTCCAGTCAGTGAGGGATGGAGGGAGGGTCCGGTCAGTGGGTGAGGGAGGGACTGGGAGGGCTGTTCAGTGAGGGAGGGTCCGGTGAGGGAGGGGAGTCCAGTCAGTGAGTGAGGGAGGCACTGGACGGGTCTGGGAGGGTCCGGTGAGGGAGGTGGGGAGGGTCTGGTCAGGGAGGCCGGGTCTGGTCAGTGAGTGAAGGAGGGAGGGTCCAGTCAGTGAGGGAGGGAGGCAGGGTCCGGTCAGTGAGGGATGGACGGTGGGACCGGTCAGTGAGGGAGGGACGGTGGGACCGATCAGTCAGTGAGGGAGGGAGAATCCCGTCAGTGAGGGAGGGTCCGGTCAGTGAGGGAGGGAGGGAGGGTCCGGTCAGTGTGGAAGGGAAGGTCCAGTCAGTGAGAGGGGGACTGGGAGGGTCCGGTCAGTGAGGGAGGGGGGGAGGGTCCGGTCAGTGAGGGAGGGAAGGTCCAGTCAGTGAGAGGGGGACTGGGAGGGTCCGGTCAGTGAGGGAGGGGGGTTCTGGTCAGTGAGGGAGAGACTGGGAGGGTCTGGTCAGTAAGGGAGGGAGGGTGGGTCCGGTCAGTGTGGGTGGGAGGGTGAGTGAGGGAGGGAGGGTCTGGTCAGTGAGTGAGGGTCTGGGAGGGTTAGGAAGGGAGAGATGGTCCAGTGAGTAAGTGAGGGATGGTCCGGTCAGTGGGGCATGGAGGGACTGGAGGGTCTGGTCAGGGAGGGAGGGGGGATCCGGTCAGTGAGGGAGGGACTGGGAGGGTCCGGTCAGTGAGGGAGGGTGGGTCCGGTCTGTTGTGAAGGTCTGGGAGGGTTACGGAGGGAGAGATGGTCCAGTGAGTGAGTCAAGGAGGGTCCGGTGAGTGAGTGCGGGATGGTCTGCTCAGGGAGTGTCCAGTCAGTGAGGGAGGGTCTGGTCATTGGGGGAGGGACTGGGAGGGTCTAGTCAGTGAGAGAGGGGCTGGGAGGGTCCAGTCAGTGAGGGAGGGGCTGTGAGGGTTCAGTCAGTCAGAGGGACTGGGAGGGTCTGCTCAGTGAAGGAGTGAGGGTCCGGTCTGTGAGAGAGAGATTGGGAGGGTCTGGTCAGTGAGGGAGTGAGGGTCCGGTCTGTGAGAGAGAGATTGGGAGGGTCCAGTTAGTGAGTGTTGGTGGGTCTGGTCAGTGAGGGAGGGAGGAGAGTCCGGTCAGTGAGGGTGGGAGGCACTGGACAGGTCTGGGAGGGGCCGGTCTGTGAGGGAGGGACTGGGAGGGTACACACAGTGAGAGAGGGTCCAGTCAGTGAGAAAAGGAATGGGACGGTCCAGTCAGTGAGGGAGGGAGGGAGGGAGGGTCTGGTCAGTGAGGGAGGGAGGTGGGGTTCCAGTCAGTGAGGGAGGGAGGGTCTGGCCAGTGAGCGAGGGGCTGGGAGGGTGCGGTCAGTGAGGGAGGGAGAGTCCGATCGGGGAGGGAGGATCCGGTGAGTGAGTGAGGGATGGAGGGTCCAGTCATGGAGGGAGGGATTGTCCGGTCAGTGAGGGTGGGAGGCACTGAATGGGTCTGGGAGGGTCCAGAGAGTGAGTGACGGACTGGGAGGGTACAGTCAGTGAGGGAGGGTCCAGTCAGTGAGAGCAGGTCTGATCAGTGAGAGAGGGACTAGGAGGGTCCGGTCCAGTTAGTGTGGGAGGGAGGATCCGGTCAGTGAGGGAGTGTCTGGTTAGTGAGGGAGGGTGGGAGGGTCTGGTGAGTGAGTGAGGGTGGGTCCAGTCAATGAGTGGGGGAGGTTCTGGTCAATGAGTGTTGGTCCGGTCAGTCAGTGAGGGAGGGAGGGTCTGGTGAGTGAGTGAGGGAGCGAGGGTCTGGTCAGTGAGGGAGGGTCCGGTCAATGAGTGAGTGAGGGTCTGGGAGGGTCCGGTTAGTGTGTGAGGGAGGGTCCACTCGGAGGGAGGTGCGGAGGGGCTGGTCAGTGAGGGAGGGAGGGTCCAGTCAGTGAGGGAGGGTGTGTCTGGTCAGTGAGGGAGGCAGGGAGGGTGGGTCCGGTCAGTGAGGGAGGGTCCAGTCAGTGAGGGAGGGAGGATCCGGTTAGTGAGGGAGGGAGGATCCGGTCAGTGTGGGAGGGTCTGGTCAGGGAGGGAGGGTTTGGTCAGTGATGGAGGGTCCAGTGAGTGAGGGAGGGAGGTTCCGGTGAGTGAGTGACTGAGGCACTGGAAGGGTCTCATCAGTGAGTGAGGGTCTGGGAGGGTCCGGTCAGCATGTGAGGGATGGTCAACTCGGAGGAAGGGAGGTGTGGAGGGTATGGTCAGGGAAGGAGGGACTGGGAGGGTCCGGTCAGTGAGGGAGGAAGCATCCGGTCACTGAGGGTGGGTGGGTCCGGTCAGTGAAGGAGGGATGGTCCGGTGAGTGAGTGAGGGACTGGGAGGGTCTGGTCAGTGAGGGAGGGAGGGAGGGCGGGTCCGGTCAGTGAGGGAGGGACGGTGGGACCAGTCAGGGAGGGAGGGTCCGGTCAGTGAGGGAGGGAGGGAGGGAGAGCGGGTCCGGTCAGTGAGGGAGGGACGGTGGGACCAGTCAGGGAGGGAGGGTCCGGTCAGTGAGGGAGGGAGGGTCCGGTCAGTGAGGGAGGGTCCAGTCAGTGAGGGAGGGACGGTGGGACCAGTCAGGGAGGGAGGGTCCGGTCAGTGAGGGAGGGAGGGTCCGGTCAGTGAGGGAGGGTCCAGTCAGTGAGGGAGGGACGGTGGGACCAGTCAGGGAGGGAGGGTCCGGTCAGTGAGGGAGGGAGGGAGGGTCCGGTCAGGGAGGGAGGGACGGTGGGACCAGTCAGGGAGGGAGGGTCCGGTCAGTGAGGGAGGGAGGGAGGGAGGGAGGGTCCGGTCAGTGAGGGAGGGACGGTGGGACCAGTCAGGGAGGGAGGGTCCGGTCAGTGAGGGAGGGAGGGAGGGAGGGTCCGGTCAGTGAGGGAGGGCGGGTCCGGTCAGTGAGGGAGGGAGGGAGGGCGGGTCCGGTCAGTGAGGGAGGGACGGTGGGACCAGTCAGGGAGGGAGGGTCCGGTCAGTGAGGGAGGGACGGTGGGACCAGTCAGGGAGGGAGGGTCCGGTCAGTGAGGGAGGGTCCGGTCAGTGAGGGAGGGAGGGAGGGCGGGTCCGGTCAGTGAGGGAGGGACGGTGGGACCAGTCAGGGAGGGAGGGTCCGGTCAGTGAGGGAGGGAGGGAGGGCGGGTCCGGTCAGTGAGGGAGGGAGGGAGGGAGGGTCCGGTCAGTGAGGGAGGGACGGTGGGACCAGTCAGGGAGGGAGGGTCCGGTCAGTGAGGGAGGGAGGGAGGGCGGGTCCGGTCAGTGAGGGAGGGACGGTGGGACCAGTCAGGGAGGGAGGGTCCGGTCAGTGGGTGAGGGAGGGAGGGTCCGGTCAGTGAGGGAGGGACGGTGGGACCAGTCAGGGAGGGAGGGTCTGGTCAGTGAGGGAGGGACGGTGGGACCAGTCAGGGAGGGAGGGTCCGGTCAGTGAGCGAGGGAGGGAGGGGCCAGTCAGGGAGGGAGGGTCCGGTCAGTGAGGGAGGGAGGGAGGGAGGGTCCGGTCAGTGAGGGAGGGACGGTGGGACCAGTCAGGGAGGGAGGGTCCGGTCAGTGAGGGAGGGAGGGAGGGCGGGTCCGGTCAGTGAGGGAGGGAGGGAGGGTCCGGTCAGTGAGGGAGGGACGGTGGGACCAGTCAGGGAGGGAGGGTCCGGTCAGTGAGGGAGGGACGGTGGGACCAGTCAGGGAGGGAGGGTCCGGTCAGGGAGGGAGGGCGGGTCCGGTCAGTGAGGGAGGGAGGGAGGGAGGGCGGGTCCGGTCAGTGAGGGAGGGAGGGAGGGCGGGTCCGGTCAGTGAGGGAGGGACGGTGGGACCAGTCAGGGAGGGAGGGTCCGGTCAGTGAGGGAGGGACGGTGGGACCAGTCAGGGAGGGAGGGTCCGGTCAGTGAGGGAGGGAGGGAGGGAGGGTCCGGTCAGTGAGGGAGGGAGGGACGGTGGGACCAGTCAGGGAGGGAGGGTCCGGTCAGTGAGGGAGGGAGGGAGGGCGGGTCCGGTAAGTGAGGGAGGGACGGTGGGACCAGTCAGGGAGGGAGGGTCTGGTCAGTGAGGGAGGGAGGGAGGGAGGGGCCAGTCAGGGAGGGAGGGTCCGGTCAGTGAGGGAGGGAGGGAGGGAGGGTCCGGTCAGTGAGGGAGGGACGGTGGGACCAGTCAGGGAGGGAGGGTCCGGTCAGTGAGGGAGGGAGGGAGGGCGGGTCCGGTCAGTGAGGGAGGGACGGTGGGACCAGTCAGGGAGGGAGGGTCCGGTCAGTGAGGGAGGGAGGGAGGGTCCGGTCAGTGAGCGAGGGAGGGAGGGGCCAGTCAGGGAGGGAGGGTCTGGTCAGTGAGGGAGGGAGGGAGGGAGGGCGGGTCCGGTCAGTGAGGGAGGGACGGTGGGACCAGTCAGGGAGGGAGGGTCCGGTCAGTGAGGGAGGGAGGGAGGGTCCGGTCAGTGAGCGAGGGAGGGAGGGGCCAGTCAGGGAGGGAGGGAGGGCGGGTCCGGTCAGTGAGCGAGGGACGGTGGGGCCAGTCAGGGAGGGAGGGTCCGGTCAGTGAGGGAGGGACGGTGGGACCAGTCAGGGAGGGAGGGTCCGGTCAGTGAGGGAGGGAGGGAGGGTCCGGTCAGTGAGCGAGGGAGGGAGGGGCCAGTCAGGGAGGGAGGGTCCGGTCAGTGAGGGAGGGACGGTGGGACCAGTCAGGGAGGGAGGGTCCGGTCAGTGAGCGAGGGAGGGAGGGGCCAGTCAGGGAGGGAGGGTCCGGTCAGTGAGGGAGGGAGGGAGGGCGGGTCCAGTCAGTGAGGGAGGGACGGTGGGACCAGTCAGGGAGGGAGGGTCCAGTCAGTGAGGGAGGGAGGGAGGGCGGTCCGGTCAGTGAGGGAGGGACGGTGGGACCAGTCAGGGAGGGAGGGTCCGGTCAGTGAGGGAGGGAGGGAGGGCGGGTCCGGTCAGTGAGGGAGGGAGGGAGGGCGGGTCCGGTCAGTGAGGGAGGGACGGTGGGACCAGTCAGGGAGGGAGGGTCCGGTCAGTGAGGGAGGGACGGTGGGACCAGTCAGGGAGGGAGGGTCCGGTCAGTGAGGGAGGGAGGGAGGGCGGGTCCGGTCAGTGAGGGAGGGAGGGAGGGCGGGTCCGGTCAGTGAGGGAGGGAGGGAGGGAGGGTCCGGTCAGTGAGGGAGGGACGGTGGGACCAGTCAGGGAGGGCGGGTCCGGTCAGTGAGGGAGGGAGGGAGGGAGGGTCCGGTCAGTGAGGGAGGGAGGGAGGGAGGGTCCGGTCAGTGAGGGAGGGAGGGCGGGACCAGTCAGGGAGGGAGGGTCCGGTCAGTGAGGGAGGGTCCGGTCAGTGAGGGAGGGAGGGAGGGCGGGTCCGGTCAGTGAGGGAGGGACGGTGGGACCAGTCAGGGAGGGAGGGTCCGGTCAGTGAGGGAGGGAGGGAGGGAGGGTCCGGTCAGTGAGGGAGGGACGGTGGGACCAGTCAGGGAGGGAGGGTCCGGTCAGTGAGGGAGGGACGGTGGGACCAGTCAGGGAGGGAGGGTCCGGTCAGTGAGGGAGGGAGGGAGGGCGGGTCCGGTCAGTGAGGGAGGGACGGTGGGACCAGTCAGGGAGGGAGGGTCCGGTCAGTGAGGGAGGGAGGGAGGGGCCAGTCAGGGAGGGAGGGTCCGGTCAGTGAGGGAGGGAGGGAGGGAGGGTCCGGTCAGTGAGGGAGGGACGGTGGGACCAGTCAGGGAGGGAGGGTCCGGTCAGTGAGGGAGGGAGGGAGGGAGGGTCCGGTCAGTGAGGGAGGGAGGGAGTGTCCGGTCAGTGAGGGAGGGACGGTGGGACCAGTCAGGGAGGGAAGGTCCGGTCAGTGAGGGAGGGAGGGAGGGAGAGCGGGTCCGGTCAGTGAGGGAGGGACGGTGGGACCAGTCAGGGAGGGAGGGTCCGGTCAGTGAGGGAGGGAGGAAGGGCGGGTCCGGTCAGTGAGGGAGGGAGGGAGGGAGGGTCCGGTCAGTGAGGGAGGGACGGTGGGACCAGTCAGGGAGGGAGGGTCCGGTCAGTGAGGGAGGGAGGGAGGGAGGATCCGGTCAGTGAGGGAGGGACGGTGGGACCAGTCAGGGAGGAAGGGTCCGGTCAGTGAGGGAGGGAGGGAGGGCGGGTCCGGTCAGTGAGCGAGGGAGGGAGGGCGGGTCCGGTCAGTGAGGGAGGGACGGTGGGACCAGTCAGGGAGGGAGGGTCCGGTCAGTGAGGGAGGGAGGGAGGGCGGGTCCGGTCAGTGAGGGAGGGACGGTGGGACCAGTCAGGGAGGGAGGGTCCGGTCAGTGAGGGAGGGACGGTGGGACCAGTCAGGGAGGGAGGGTCCGGTCAGTGAGGGAGGGACGGTGGGACCAGTCAGGGAGGGAGGGTCCGGTCAGTGAGGGAGGGAGGGAGGGTCCGGTCAGTGAGCGAGGGAGGGAGGGGCCAGTCAGGGAGGGAGGGTCCGGTCAGTGAGGGAGGGAGGGAGGGCGGGTCTGGTCAGTGAGGGAGGGACGGTGGGGCCAGTCAGGGAGGGAGGGTCCGGTCAGTGAGGGAGGGAGGGAGGGCGGGTCCGGTCAGTGAGGGAGGGACGGTGGGACCAGTCAGGGAGGGAGGGTCCGGTCAGTGAGGGAGGGAGGGAGGGGCCAGTCAGGAAGGGAGGGTCCGGTCAGTGAGGGAGGGAGGGAGGGAGGGTCCGGTCAGTGAGGGAGGGAGGGAGAGAGGGAGGGTCCGGTCAGTGAGGGAGGGAGGGAGGGCGGGTCCGGTCAGTGAGCGAGGGACGGTGGGACCAGTCAGGGAGGGAGGGTCCGGTCAGTGAGGGAGGGACGGTCCGGTCAGTGAGGGAGGGACGGTGGGACCAGTCAGGGAGGGAGGGACGGTGGGACCAGTCAGGGAGGGAGGGTCCGGTCAGTGAGGGAGGGAGGGAGGGCGGGTCCGGTCAGTGAGGGAGGGAGGGAGGGCGGGTCCGGTCAGTGGGGGAGGGACGGTGGGACCAGTCAGGGAGGGAGGGTCCGGTCAGTGAGGGAGGGAGGGTCCGGTCAGTGAGGGAGGGACGGTGGGACCAGTCAGGGAGGGAGGGTCCGGTCAGTGAGGGAGGGAGGGAGGGAGGGTCCGGTCAGTGAGGGAGGGACGGTGGGACCAGTCAGGGAGGGAGGGTCCGGTCAGTGAGGGAGGGTCCGGTCAGTGAGGGAGGGAGGGAGGGAGGGCGGGTCCGGTCAGTGAGGGAGGGACGGTGGGACCAGTCAGGGAGGGAGGGTCCGGTCAGTGAGGGAGGGAGGGAGGGAGGGTCCGGTCAGTGAGGGAGGGAGGGAGGGCGGGTCCGGTCAGTGAGGGAGGGACGGTGGGACCAGTCAGGGAGGGAGGGTCCGGTCAGTGAGGGAGGGTCCGGTCAGTGAGGGAGGGAGGGAGGGCGGGTCCGGTCAGTGAGGGAGGGACGGTGGGACCAGTCAGGGAGGGAGGGTCCGGTCAGTGAGGGAGGGAGGGAGGGCGGGTCCGGTCAGTGAGGGAGGGACGGTGGGACCAGTCAGGGAGGAAGGGTCCGGTCAGTGGGTGAGGGAGGGACTGGGAGAGTCTGGGTAGTGAGGGTGGGAGGGTCCGTTCAGGGAGGGAGGGTCCAGTCAGAGAGAGAGGGAGGCACTGGATGGGTCTGGGAGGGTCCAGTCTGAGAGTGAGGGACTGGGAGGGTCCAGTCAGTGAGGGCGGGTCCGGTCAGTGAGAGAGGGACTAGGAGGGTCTGGTCAGTGAGTGAGGGAGGGAGGGTCTGGTCAGTGAGCGAAGGACTGGGAGGGTACAGTCAATGAGGGAGGGAGGGGTGATCCAGTCAGTGAGAGAGGGAGGGTCCAGTCAGTGAGAGAGGGGCTGGCAGGGTCCAGTCAGTGAGGGAGGGAGGGTCTGGTCAGTGAGAGAGGGACTGGGAGGGTCCAGTCAGTGAGAGAGGGGCTGGCAGGGTCCAGTCAGTGAGAGAGGGGCTGGGAGGGTCCAGTCAGTGAGAGAGGGGCTGGGAGGGTACAGTCAGTGAGGGAGGGACTGGGAGGGTACAGTAAGTGAGGGAGGGAGGGTCTGGTCAGTGAGCAAGGGACTGGGAGGGTACAGTCAGTAAGAGAGGGACTGGGAGGGTCCAGTCAGTGAGAGAGGGGCTGGCAGGGTCCAGTCAGTGAGAGAGGGGCTGGGAGGGTACAGTAAGTGAGGGAGGGAGGGTCTGGTCAGTGAGCAAGGGACTGGGAGGGTACAGTCAGTGAGAGAGGGACTGGGAGGGTACAGTCAGTAAGAGAGGGACTGGGAGGGTACAGTCAGTGAGAGAGGGACTGGGAGGGTACAGTCAGTGAGGGAGGGACTGGGAGGGTACAGTCAGTGAGGGAGGGAGGGTCCGGTCAGTGAGCAAGGGACTGGGAGGGTACAGTCAGTGAGGGAGGGAGGGTCCAGTCAGTGAGAGAGGGGCTGGGAGGGTACAGTCAGTGAGGGAGGGAGGGTCCGGTCAGTGAGCAAGGGACTGGGAGGGTACAGTCAGTGAGAGAGGGACTGGGAGGGTACAGTCAGTGAGGGAGGGACTGGGAGGGTACAGTCAGTGAGGGAGGGACTGGGAGGGCACGGTCAGTGAGGGAGGGACTGGGAGGGTACGGTCAGTGAGGGAGGGACTGGGAGGGTACGGTCAGTGAGGGAGGGACTGGGAGGGTCCGGTCAGCGAGGGAGGGACTGGGAGGGTACGGTCAGCGAGAGAGGGACTGGGAGGGTCCGGTCAGCGAGAGAGGGACTGGGAGGGTCCGGTCAGCGAGAGAGGGACTGGGAGGGTACAGTCAGTGAGGGAGGGAGGGTCTGGTCAGTGAGAGAGGGACTGGGAGGGTACAGTCAGTGAGAGAGGGACTGGGAGGGTACAGTCAGTGAGGGAGGGACTGGGAGGGTACAGTCAGTGAGGGAGGGAGGGTCTGGTCAGTGAGAGAGGGACTGTGAGGGTCTGGTCAGTGAAGGAGTGAGGCTCTGGTCAGTGAGTGAGGGATTGGGAGGGTACAGTCAGTGAGGGAGGGTCTGGTCAGTGAAGGAGTGAGGCTCTGGTCAGTGAGCAAGGGACTGGGAGGGTACAGTCAGTGAGGGAGGCTCGGGTCAGTGAAGGAGGGAGGATCTGGTCAGTGAGAGAGGGACTGGGAGGGTCCAGTCAGCAAGAGAGGGACTGGGAGGGTCTGGTCAGTGAAGGAGTGAGGGAAGGACTGGGAGGGTCCGGTCATGGAGAGTGGGAGGGTCTGGTCAGGGAGAGGGGGAGGGTCCGATCAGTGAGTGAGGGATGAGGATCCGGTCATGGAGGGAGGGAGGGTCTGGTGAGTGAGGGTGGGAGGGACTTGGAGGGTCTGGTCATCGAGTCAGGGAGGGTCCGGTCAGTGAGGGAGGGGAGGGAGGGAGGGTCCGGTCAGTGAGGGAGGGTTCAGTCAGTGAGGGAGGGAGAGTCTGGTCAGTGAGGGAGGGAGGGTGGGTCCAGTGAGGGAGGGATGGTCCGATCAATGAGTGAGGGTGGGAGGTTCCGTTCAGTGAGGGAGGGAGGGTCTGGTCAGAGAGAGAGGGAGGCACTGGACGGGTCTGGGAGGGTCCGGTCTGAGAGTGAGGGACTGGGAGGGTCCAGTCAATGAGGGTGGGTCCGGTCAGTGAGAGAGGGACTAGGAGGGTCTGGTCAGTGAGTGAGGATCGGGTCAGTGATGGAGGAAGGGTCTGGTCAGTGAGAGAGAGCCTGGGAGGGTCCGGTCAGTGAGGGAGGGGCTGGACGGGTCTGGGAGGGTCTGGTCAGTGAGGGAGGGAGTGTGCGGTCAATGAGTGAGGGTGGGTCTGGTCAGTGAGGGAGGGAGGGTCCGGTCAGGGAGAGAGGGAGGCACCGGATGGGTCTGGGAGGGTCTGGTCTGAGAGTGAGGGACTGGGAGGGTCCAGTCAATGAGGGCAGGTCTTGTCAGTGAGAGAGGGACTAGGAGGGTCTGGTAGGTGAGGGAGGGAGGGAGGGTCCAGTCAGTGAGCAAGGGACTGGGAGGGTACAGTCAGTGAGGGAGGGTCCAGTCAGTGAGGGAGGGAGAGTCTAGTCAGTGAGGGAGGGAGGGTCCAGTCAGTGAGCAAGGGACTGGGAGGGTCCAGTCAGTGAGGGAGGGTCCAGTCAGTGAGGGAGGGAGGGTCCAGTCAGTGAGCGAGGGACTGGGAGGGTCCAGTCAGTGAGGGAGGGAGGGTCCAGTCAGTGAGGGAGGGAGGGTCCAGTCAGTGAGCAAGGGACTGGGAGGGTACAGTCAGTGAGGGAGGGTCCAGTCAGTGAGGGAGGGAGAGTCTAGTCAGTGAGGGAGGGACGGTGGGACCGGTCAGTGAGGGAGGGAGGGTCCAGTGAGTCAGTGAGGGAGGGAGGGTCCGGTCAATGAGTGTTGGTGGGTCTGGTGAATGAGGGAGGGAGGGAGAGTCTGGTCAGTGAAGGAGGGAGGGTCCGGTGAGTGAGTGAGGGAGCGAGTGTCAATGCTTAATTTGGGTTTCACTGAGGGCTACTGAACTCCTGACCTCGTTGACAGCCTTGGTTCAAACATGGACAAGAGTTGGGGTGGCTCAGTGGTTAGCACTGCTGCCTCACAGTGCCAGGGACCAGGGTTCAATTCCAGTCTCGGGTGACTGTCTGTGTGGAGTTTGCACCTTCTCCCTGTGTCTGTGTGGGTTTCCTCTTGGTGCTCTGGTTTCCTTCCACAGTCACAAAGATGTGCAGGTTAGGATGAATTAGCCATGCTAAGTTGCCCATAGTGTTAGGTGCATTAGTCAGAGGGAAATGGATCTGGGTGGGTTACTCTTTGGCGGGTCAGTGAGGACTGGTTGGGCCGAAGGGCCTATTTCCACACTGTAAGTAATCTAATTCCTGGCCACAATGGACAAGTTAGCATGGTCAATCCACCCTAAACTGCACATCTTTGGACTGTGGGAGGAAACCCACACAGACACAGGGAAAATGTGTAAACTCCACACAGTCGGTCGCCTGAGGCGGGAATCGAACCTGGGTCTCCGGTGCTGTGAGGCAACAGTGCTAACCACTGTGCCACCCCCCCAATAGAAGAATGGATGGCACTCTCGTGGAAATCTAAAAATACTATCGGGAACCTGGATAGGGTGAGCACAGAAGGGACGTTCCCGGTGACTGGGGAAGCCACCCAGGGGTCATAGTTCACCCATTCAGGGTCGAACATTCAGGACTGAGATGAAGAGAAATTTCTTCACCGAGAGTGAGGAGTGAACCTGTGGAATTCTCTGTCAGGGCAAGTGGTCGAGGTAAAAATATTGACCATTTTCAAGCAGGAGACAGATGTAGCTCTTGGGGCTAAAAGGATCAAGAGGCATGGGCCGAAAGCAGGAACAGTGTACTGAATTGGATGATCAGCCATGCTCATGTCGAAGGGAGGGCCAGACTCCAAGGGCCAAATGGCCTATCCCTTTCCTATTTTGTGTGTTTTGACCAGTGACATCAGAAAGCCTGAGCAAAACTGGAATCGATAAGAATTAGGGGGGAAAAAAAAACCTCTCCAGTGCACAAGACATTGGAAAGATGTTATGAAAATGGCAATGGTGCGATAAGGATTTGCAGGAATGTTACCGAGACTGGAGGGTTGGAGTTATAAGTAGAGGCTGGGTAGTCCCAGGAGCATAAGAGGCTCAGGGGTGACCCTGCAGAGGTTTGTCAGATCAAAAGATATAAAAGAGACCTAAGGGGCAACTTTTTCACACACAGGGTGGTACGTGTATGGAATGAGCTGCCAGAGGATGTGGTGGAGGCTGGTACAATTGTAACATTTAAGAGGCATTTGGATGGGTATATGAATAGGAAGGGTTTGGAGGGATATGGGCCGGGTGCTGGCAGGTGGGACCGGACTGGGTTGGGATATCTGGGTCAGTATGGATGGGTTGGACTGAAGGGTCTGTGCATCTCTATGACTCTATGAGGGGCATAGATGAGGTGAATAGGCAAGGTCAATAGCAGGGCAGGGGAGTCCGAACCTACACAGTGTAGGTTTAAGGTGAGAGGGGGATGACTTAAAAGGGGCCTGAAGGGTGACTTTTTCCACAGAGGGCTGGTGTGTTTTTAGAACAAGCTGCCAGCGGTAGAGGCAGGTATAATTACAATGTTTAAAAGACATTTGGACAGGCCCGTGGATAGGAAAGGTTGAGAGGGATATGGACCAAATGCAGGCATATGGGGCTAGGCCAGTTTCGGAAAGCTGGATGGCACGGACGGATTAGGCCGAAGGGCCTGTTTCTGCACTGCATCGTTTTACAGTCGGAATCAAAATTGGCACAAAGGTTGTGGGTTGTTGGAGATCATTAATCTCAGTCCTGGAACATCGATTCAGGAGTTTCTCGGCACTGTTGATCCAGTACTGGATGCCCATCAGGCAATCTATGAGGTTTAAGACATTGGAAGGCTGGAGCAAGAGTTCACGCTGAGGGAAGAGTTAGGTGTTGTCAGTGTCTGCGTAAACTGACCCCATTACACTGCGATTGATGTCAAACCTTGCCTACACTGATTGACAACACCTACTGATGAAACTGGGGTTCCAGAGTTGAGAGGGTTGACTGGGACCCTGGCTCAAATTCTACATGGAATTTAGAAGAATATGAGACAATCTGACACAAACACATAAAATTATGACGGGAATAGATAAGGTAGGGAGGTTGTTTCCGCTGGTAGATGGAAGGGGCAAAACTCAACCTCCTCTTGGGAAATAAGGCAGGACAAGTGACGGAGGTGACAGTGGGGGAGCACTCTGGGAACAGTGATCATTGCTCCATAAATTTTAAGATAGTTCTAAAGAGAGACAAAACTAGTCCATAGGTTCAAGTTCTAAATTGGAGCGTGCCATATTGTGATGGAATTAGACAGGAGTGTGCAAGGGTTGATTGGAGTTGTTTGTTTGCAGGCAAAGGGACCTCCAACAAGTGGGAGGCCTTTAAAAAGTGAGATAGCTAGAGTTCAAGGTTCGGATATTCCTGTGAGGGTGAACGGCAAGGTTGACAGGAATCGGGAACCCTGGATGACGGGAGATATTGAGGCTATGGCCAGAAAAAGGAAGGAATGGCTCAGGTACAGGCAGCTGGGATCAATGGATACAGGAGTTGACTGAGGAAGGAAATCAGGCGCGTGAAAAGGGGGCATGAGGTAGCCTTGGCTGAGCAGACTAGGGTGGATCCAAAGAGATTCTTTAATATACTTAAAGGGAAAGGAATAACTAGAGAGAGAATAGGAGGCCTCAAGGACCAAAGTGGACATGTATGTGCAGAACTACAGGAGATAGGTGAGGTCCTCGACGAATAATTCTTCTGTGTTAACCGTGGAGAAAGACATGAAGACTTGGGAACTTGGGGTGATATCTTGGGAGAGTCCATATCACATTAGAGATGGTGTTGGATGTATTAGAATGTATGAAGATGGATAAATCTCCTGGTCCTGATGAGATATATCCAAGAAAACTGCAAGGGGCTAGAGGGGAAATTACAGGGGCTCTGGCTGATACGTTTGCATCATCGTTAGCCACGTGTGAGCTCCCAGAAGGCTGGAGAGTAGTGAATGTTGTGCCATTATCCAAGAAGGGCTACAAAGAAAAACCTGGGAAAGGTAGACCAGTAAGCGTAATGTCTGTGGTGGGTAAGTTACTTGAAAAGATTCCGTAAGATAAAATGTACACGCGTTTGGGAAAGACAGGGTTTGGTTAGGAGTCGTCAGCATGGTTTTGTGTGTGGAAGATCATGCCTCACAAACGTGTTTGATGAAGTGACCAGGAAGGTTGACGAAGGCAGGGTGGTAGATGTAGTCAATATGGCTTTCAGTAAGGCCTTTTGAGAAGGTTCCACATGGTAGACTGCTCTGGAAGGTTATATCACTTGGAATCCAAGGCGAGCTGGTGAATTGGATACACAGTCGGCTTGACAGTAGGAAGCAGATGGTAATAGTGAAAGGATGCTTCTTGGACTAGAGGCCTGTGACTAGTGGAGTGCCTCAGGGGTCAGTGCTGGGTCCATTACTGTTCATCATCTATATCAATGATTTAGATGTGAATGTACAAGGTATGATGAGTAAGTTTATCGATGACACTAAAATACATGGTAATGTGGGCAGTGAGGAAGGTTGTGAGAAATTGCAGCTGGACCTTGATCAGCCGGGGAAATGGGCCGAGAAATGGCAAATGGAGTTTAATATAGATAAGTGTGAGGTCTTGTGTTTTGTATAGTCAAATCACGGTAGCAGTTTCATGGTGAATGGTAGGACCTTAAGGGGTGTAATGGAACAGAGGGACCTTGGAGAGCCACTAACTCCGCCACCTGGGCTGACAGGCCTGCCTCTACCCTCCCCACTCGGACAGCGTTCCGCATTCACTACTGCCCATCCTGTTCATGGCAAACCATCTGTATAGTTCCATGAGCCATCCACAAACAGGCTCTCATCTGGTGCCTCCCTGGGTACATCCTTTCTCCCAATTTCCCCATCGTCCACACTCCCACGCACGTGTGGTTCACCATCGCCCGACATCCCTTCCGCTGGGTTTATCTCCAATGGATTTGGTTGGTGGCAAAAGAACAGCCTCCAGTTTTGCCCTTGGCACGTTAGAAACCATGTGAAACGTTCCCGTACCTCACATTTCCACGAGGGTGTGTTTGGTATGCGAGATTATATTCCCTGTCATCACAATAGGCTCACTGACCCTCACTGCCCACGCAGCACAGTCTACAGCAGCTATACATCTGGGCACGCCGCTCCCTACGGGACTCTCAGCAGTGAAGTAGTAAACGGTAGGCCGCTGTTTATCACCATGGAGCTGGGTTACTACTAGGCAAAAGTGAGGACTGCAGATGCTGGAAACCAGAGTGGTGCTGTCGGGCAGCATCCAAGGAGCAGGAAAATCGACGTTTCGAGCAAAAGCCCTTCATCAGGAATGGAGGGAGCCTCCAAGCTGGAGAGATAAATGGGGTGGGGGGGGGTAGCGGAGAAGGTAGCAAAGAGTGCAATAGGTGGATGGGGGTAGGAACGGAGTCGGTCAGAGAGGAGGGTAGGGGAAGGTAGCAAAGAGTACAGTAGGTGAATGGGGGTGGGGATGAAGGTGATAGGACCAGTTCAGCCAAACAAATGAGTGTGTCGGTGGAAGGGTACTGTTGGGGACGTCGGGAGAGGAAGAAACGGAGGGCTTGGAGGTCCTGGTCATGGCGGATGGAAGTGTAGAGGGATGGGATATCCATGGTGAAGATGAGGCGTTGGGGGCTGGAGAAACGGAAGTCTTGGAGGAGGTGGAGGGCGTGGATGGTGTCTCGAACGTATGTGGGGAGTTCCTGGACAAGGGGGGTATAGGACAGTGTCAAGGTAGGTGGAGATGAGTTTGGTGGGGCAGGAGCATGCTGAGACAATGGGTCGGCCAGGGTGGTCAGGCTTGTGGATCTTGGGAAGGAGGTAGAATCTGATGAAGGCTTTAGCCGGAAACGTTG
Organism: Chiloscyllium punctatum; assembly: GCF_047496795.1. Lineage (NCBI taxonomy): Eukaryota > Metazoa > Chordata > Chondrichthyes > Orectolobiformes > Hemiscylliidae > Chiloscyllium > Chiloscyllium punctatum. The sequence goes on along the minus strand of NC_092774.1, from coordinate 42,076,506 downwards.
ATTTTCCTGCTCCTCGGATGCTAGACTGACCTGTTGTGCTTTTCCAGCACCACTCTAATCTAGACAACCATCTGGGGCAGCTCAGTGGTTAGCACTGCTGCCTCACAGCACCAGGAACCTGGGTTCAATTCCAGCCTCAGGCGACTGTGTGGAGTTTGCACATTCTCCCCCTGTCTGCGTGGGTTTCCTCCGGGTGCTCCGGTTCCCTCCCACAGTCACAAAGATGTGCAGGTCAGGGTGGATTAGCCATGGGAAAATTGCCCATAGTGTTGGGTGCATCATTCAGAGGGAATGGGTCTGGGGTGGGTTATTCTTCAGAGGGTTGGTATGGACTGGTTGGGCCGAAGGGTCTGTTTCTAACCTAATCTCTCCCCGAACAGCAGTTTTTATAGTCTGGATGATGTGTGCAACAAAAGCCCCCGAAAGACTCTTTCTTGTGTTCTGGGTGTGTTCCAGGGTGGGGGGTGGTGGGAGGTGGGGGGTGGTGGGAGGTTGTGGGGGTGGATGGGGGGGGGGGGGGGTTCTGCCTTCAACAGCTGCCTGACCTCGACCATTCCTGTATGTGCCGAAGATAGCTCGCCAACAGTGCCAGAGCAACCTCAGCCTCCAGCCCAGCTGCTGATCCCCAACCTGCAGCAGGAGGGCGAGAGAGGCTCCTGACTTTCCTTTCCACCTTGGTTACTTAGCAGATGGTCATGTTTACAGACCTTCTTCTCTCCTCCTCCTTCACGTTTTACTGTCATTGAATCAATGTTAATAGTTCTCGGTGGGCCAGTCTTCTCGGCTACATTTAATCGAGTGTAAAAGAGCCGCTTGGATCGGCCCTGTGATTCCCAGGAAGGGAGGATGAGCCAGCCCGCCTTTCATTCTCAAAGGGCTTTGACGATGGAGGGGTGATCGGCTTGAAAGTCGCGACATCCTGCAAGGGATTGGCAGGTCAGATGCAGGTAAGGTATTCTCCCCCTAGTTGGCTCGAACCCAGGACATAAGGAGGATGCCACTTACAGCTGAGCTGAGGCGAATGGTTTTCACTCAGAGGACAGTGCCTGCCTTTTGAAATTCGCAACCACAGCGAGTTGTGGAAGCTCGGTCTTTGAGTATGTTTAAGGTGGAGATGAGAGCGCTTTCTGGTGACCAGGGGGGGGGTTATGGGGAAGGAGAGGGTTAAAGCCGTTCAACTGATCGGTCAGCCGTGATCAGATTGAACGACAGGATAGCCTGCCCCTGGTTATGTGCTCCTAGCAGGAGGGAAAACTAATGTGTTGCCCCCCCCCCACATGGAGTCGAATCAGTCCCAACCATTTGAAGCGTCCGAGACACATCTGCGTTCACGATGGATCACAACAAATGCAACAATAACACCATTCCTTGTCACAGGACATTCTCAGACCCTTTAGTTTTTCGGCTGCTCTCGCTCCTGCGCGTCAGTGTGGACCCTCAACTCCACAGAGCAAAGGGTCGCACAGAGGGCTCAGCGCTGAGCACCGCTACCTCCCAGCTCCAGGGACCCGGGCTCTGTGTGGAGTTTGTCCATTCTCCCTCCCCGTGTCCCTGAGGGTTTCCTCCCGCAGTCCAAAGCTGTGCGGGTTAGGCTGGGTTGGCCGTGGTAAATTGCCCCACTGTGTTCAGGGGTGTGCAGGCTTGGGGGATTGGCCACGGGAAATGCAGGGCTGCGGGGCTGGGAGGGTCATTGCTGACTCAAATGGAGCAACGTGCCTCCTTCCACACTGTAGGGATTCCCTTAAAGCCACCCTGATGGTCAGACTATTGAGAAAGGTCCCTGAGTGCTGTACCTACCACTCGGTATCAGCAGGCTGGGAACCAGTGCATCCCCTGCCACACTCCGAATAGGTTCTCCCGCAGTGAAGTCTCTGCTGTATTGGCAGGGTGAGGTGAATCTTCAAACCCCTTCTAACTCCTACAGCTGGTGAGCAATGACTCCCCGGTGTGGACCCGCTGGTGAGTCCGCAGGTTGGACGGCTGGGTGAATCCCTTCCCGCACACAGAGCAGGTGAGTGACCCTGGCCCGGGGTGAACCCGCTGGCTGGCCGCCTTTCCGAAGCTCTTTGTGCAGCAGAGCCAGTTGAACGGCCTGTCCCCGGTGGTGTCAATGCGTTGGCGGGCCATCAGGTGCTTTGAGCTTTTGAAGCCAGCTCCACGGTCTGAGCATTTGCGCCGTCTCTTTTCCGGTGTGTGACTACCCCGTTGCTTCAGCAGGCTGGGTGACTCCCAAGAATCCCTTCTGAAGCACAGAGCAAGAGAACGGCTTCTCCCCGGTGTAAATGCGTTGGTGTGTCAAGAGGTTGGACGTGGAAGTGAGTTCCTTCCCACACACCGAGAGCAGGTGGGCGGCCTCTCCCCGGTGTGACGGTGGTGATGAATCCCCCAGTTTGGATGGGGAACCGAGTCCCTTTCCACAGTCCCCACGTTTCCAAAAGGTTCTCCTCGGTGTCAATGCACTGGTGATTTTCCCACCAGGACTGGGAATGAAATCCCTTCCCACCTGCCTCCCATTTCTCCACGATGCGGGTGTGCTGGCGTCTGTTCAGGATTGACAATCCCGTGGATCGTTGCCCACAAAGTCTCTCGTCCTGCTGTGAACGGTGTGGTTAGTTCTTTCAAGCTGTCTAACTCATTACAGCTCTTCCCAAGTCAATTTGCTGGAGCAATCTCATTCAGACTCCGAGCCAGTCTTGTGTCCTTTTCTGGACCCATTTACGTTCAAAACCGTTTCCCTTACAAAACCGACTCAAGCATCTCTCCCCCTGCATTCAAAGGCCGAAGATAATCAGGCCTTGATTAGTCAAGCGACCCCTCCTCAGATCATAGCCCAATATTTGGTCTGAGTTTCCCAACTGCAAGTAATTCACACCAGCCAACAGAAGTATCTTCCCAAAGTTCACCCGACCTTCCTGCCCACCTCTCCCAAATTTGAGAACTCTCCTATCCAACTGACTGAGCACCCCCCCACACCTACTCTGCGGCTTTGCAGCATTGTCTTGTACTTCCCTCAGGACCTCACAACCCTGCCCCACCCTCATGTGAGCATTTGATTTCCCCCCCCCCCTCTTTTTTGGCCAGCTTGCCGTCCCCTCAGCCAATTTCAGAGACGTCTGCACCCACACCTGTCCTTTACCAGGCGGGCCATGCAGCACACGATACTGTTTAGGACACTGCCAATTTATCTCAAGAGGGTTGGGATATAAAAGCAGCGATGTGCTTCTGAGACTTTATAAAGCTCCAGTTAGGCCCCATTTAGAATACTGTGTCCAAATTTGGGCCCCACACCTCAATAAGGACATAGTGGTACTGGAGCCTGTCCAGCAGAGATTCGCACAGATGATCCCTGGAAGGGTAGGTCTAACATGTGATGATCGACTGAGGATCCTGGGATTGTGTTCACTAGTTTAGAAGGTTGAGGGGCGATCTAATAGAAACTTACAAGGTCATGCATGGCTTAGAAAGGGTGGACGCTGGGAAGTTGTTTCCGTTAGGCAGGGAGACTAGGACACAGCCTTAAAATTAGAGTGGGTTAATTTAGGAATGAGGAGAGATTTCTTCAGCCAGAGAGTGGTGGGCCTGTGGATTTCATTGCCATGGAGTGCAGTGGAGGCCGGGACATTAAATGTCTTCAAGGCAGAGATTGATAAATTCTTGATCTCACAAGGAATCAAAGGCTACAGGGAGAGTGCGGGTAAGTGAAACTGAAACGCCCAACAGCCATAATTAAATGGTGGAGTGAACTCGATGGGCCGAATGGCCTTGCTTCCACTCCTATGTCTTATGATCTTATTCCTCTACAAGGTGAAAGGTGCAGACACTGGACTTGAAGAAAGCAACCTGTTTGGACGGGGTGGCTCCGCAACCATTGCACCTTGGGTGAAATAACTCAATGGAGGCTGGTATCCCGTCTCCAAGTCACCTACCATCTCCAAATGGAGAATTCTTGACATGAATCCAGCTCTCTGAGTGAACAGAACCCTGACTCTCCTGGGTTTTTTTTTATTAAACAGGTACAAAACAACTAGTAAAAAACAGTTAACATTTACAGCTGTATACAACAGCAATTTTACAAGGGAGAGGAGCAGCAAAGCCAGGCCCCAAACCAGTTTACAGGGACATGAGGACAAACCTCAAATCCCAGTTCCACATATAGAAGACAGTGACAATGACATTTGTACATAAAAGGACAATCCAGTTACATAAACGGTGCATACGATACAGACCTGGCATGCCCCCATCCCTCCCACCTTCCGGCCACTCTAAGGCAGGACACTCCTGTTTATTTTTTTTTATTTTATTAAACAAATTACAAAAACAGTTTACAACAAACAGTTACATTTACAGCTGCATACAAGAGACAGCAATTTTACAAGGGAGAGGAACAGCAAAGCCAGGCCCCAAACCCTACCATTAAAACAGTTTACAGGGACATGAGGACAAACCTCAAATCCCAGTTTCACATATAAAAATATAAAGAGACAACAATGACATTTGTACATTAAACAATCCAGTTACATACAAAAGTGCAGACAATACAGACCCAGCAAGCCCCCGCCCCTCCCACCTTCCGACCACTCTAACGCTGCCCACCCCTACCTACCTTCCAGCTCTCGGTCCACCCTGACACACCTTTCAACCACCTCTAGGACAGCCCGCCCTGGTGCCCGCCTGGGGTGACAGCGGTCAGGACGGCCTACCCACCTTCCGGCTTCACTAACCACCCTCAGCACCTTTCGACCACCTCTGGGGCAGCCCGCCCCGATACCTGCCTGGGGCGACAGCGCTGAGGACGGCTACCTGCCTTCTGACTCCTGTTTATATCTGTCAGCCAGGGCTCCCACATTGGATCAGATTAACAGGCCCCATCGAGTCATAGTCACACAGCATGGAAACAGACACTTCCATCCAACCAGTCCACGTCAAACATAATCTCAAACTAAACTAGACCCCACCTGCCTGCTCCTGGCCAATATCCCTCCAAATCTTTCCCTATTCCATGTACTTATCCAAATGTCTTTTAAACCTAACTATACCCACATCCACTAGTTCCTCTAGAAGTTCATTCCACACACAAATCACTCTCTAAATAAAAGCCCCTCATGTCTTTTCTAAATCTTTCTCCCCTCACCTTAAAGATGTGCCCCCTAGTTTTGAAAACCCCTACCCCAGGAAAAAGACACCTGCCATTCATCTTATCTATGCTCCTCTTGATTTTATAAGCCTCTATAAAGTCTCCTTTCAACCTCCTACACTCCAATGAAAAACGTCCAGGCCTATCCAGCCTTTCTTTGTAACTCAAACCTTTCATATCCAGCAACGTGATGGTAAATCTCATCTGAACCCTCTCCAGCTTAATCATATCCTTCCTATAACTGGGCGACCAGAACTGGACACAGTCCTCTGGAAGAGGCCTCAAAACCGTCCTGTACAACCTCAACATGACTGCCTGACTCTTACACTCAAAGGTCTGTGCAGTGAAAGCAAGCATGCTAAAGTGCCTTTTTAACCACCCTGTGACGCAAACTAGAACTATGTACCAGCACCCTCGGTCCTCTCCTCACTTGGCTAGCCTTGTTACGATCACCACACTGGGGTGGGATTTGAACATAGACCATGTAGCACAGAGGTGGGGACACTGCCCCTCCACTCCAAGACCAACCCCCTTTTTCCATCATAACAGTGATGGAGCCACCATGAAGCACTGGTTGCCAATTGTGACTTGCAGAGGTCAAAATGCTTTGGCTTTCCAATCACCGTGAACTCCCCTCCACGATTTCTGGGGAGGGGAGAGAAAAGGCTCATCGGTTTAAACTCGAAATGAATCTACTTTTAGTCATTTTGTTTTCCAGACACAAACATTGTGAGCTCACGCACCCCCACAGCGCACCCCCGCCCCCGACCCCCACCCCCTCCCCCCCCCCCCCCCCCCCCATCCCACCCATCCCTCTATGTGCACTGTATCTAGGCCTCGCAGTATTCAGTAAGTTTCGGTGTGATTCCGCCCTCACCCTTCTAAACACTCATTGAGAACAGTCCCTGAGTCCTCAACTGTTTCTCATCTGATAAACCCTTTATCCCCAAGATCATCCTTGTGAACCTCCTCTGGACTTCCTCCAAGGCCTTCCTTACAGACAGGGTGCCAAACCGCTCGCAATATTCCAAGTACCATCTGATGAGAGTTTTATACAGGTATCCTCTGCTTTTCGAAAGTTCACTTTACGCTACTTCGTTTTTATGGAAGACCTACATTAGTACCTGTTTCTGCTAACTGAAAGAAATCCAAAGAGGATTTTCGCTTTTACGAAGAAAGGTGAAGCTTTTCCCATAGAAATCAATGCTTCTTTGCTTTACGCCATTTCACCTTACCAAAGGTTTCATAGGAACGCTCAACTTTTGGATAGCGGGGGACACCTATACAGCCTCAGCAATATATCCCTGCCTGTTGTATTCTAGTCCTCTTGAAAAGAATGCTAACAATACGATTTCCTTCCTAACTGCCAGCTGAACCTGCATACTAACCTTAAGAGAATCCCGTATTGGGACTCCCAAGTACTTCGTTCTTCAGATTTCAAAAGCCTTTTCCAAATTAGAAATTAGTCTCTACCTTTATTCCTACCAAATTGCCTAATCTCTTTCGTTCTCACATTGTATGATATCTGCCATTTCTTTGCCTCCTCTGCTCGCCTGTCCAAAGTCTTCCCACTCCCCAGTTGCTCAACACTAGCTGTCCCTGCACTATCTTTGTGTGGTCTGCAAGCATGGCAAATCAGCCCTGAGTTCCTTTGTCTAGATCATTAATATATAACATGAATAGTTGTAGATTAGATTAGATTCCCTACAGTGTGGAAACAGACCCTTCGGCCCAACAAGTCCATACCGACCCTCCTAAGTGCAACCCACCCATGACTAATCCATCTAACACTATGTGCAATTGAGCATGGCCAATTCACCTGCACATCTTTGGACTGTGGGAGAAAACCAGAGCCCCCGGAGGAAACCCACGCAGACACGGGGAGAACGTGCAAGTCCCAACACTCACCAGTGAGGAACTCCAATAGCATAATCATCCTCAACTCCACCTCCCTGCCCTTTTTTCAATAACCCCTTGATTCCCGAACGGATTAAAAATTGTCAGTGTGTGGAACCTTGAGTATATTGAGCAACCCAGCCTTTACAGCCCTCTGGGGTAAAGAATTCCATAGATTCACTATCCTGCGAGAGAAGACTTTCCTCCTCTTCCCTGTCACAATGAGCGACCCCTTATTCTGAAATGGTGCCCTCTGGTCCTAGACTCTCCCACGAGAGGAACACCCTTTCTGCGTCCATCCTGTCAAGTCCCCCCGAAGATTTTAAATTAAACAAGGAAAGGCTGTTGGTGATCTGAAACAAACAAAACCAGAAATTGCTGGAGAAACTCAGGTCTGGTAGCGTCTGTGGAGAGAATTCAGAGTTAACATTTCAAGTTCTGTGACTGAAGAGGGGTCTAGTACCAAGTACTTCTCCCCCATACTGCCAGTATGCCATGAAATGAAATGCAGTCCTCCTCCACCAATCTTTAAACCATACATTTAACTCCTTCATTTCATTCACCAATCCCAATTTGGGGGGGAAGTAATCCTGGGATTACCACATTGGAGGTTCTGCATTTTAGTTTAGCTCCTCACTGTTCAAAACCTTTCAGCAGAACCTCCTCTCCAGTGCGACTGTTAGTGGGGCCAGTCAATGGGATCTCAGGGTCAGCCGTGCCCAGCTTTGGTTCCAGTGCCCAGGAGGGGCCATCCTGTCTCAACATCCTTGTTCCCATAACCAGTGAGTAATGTGATATCTAGATTTCAGTGCCGTTGTGTTGCTGGGTATGGAGGCCGCAGGCCCCAACATTGAGTGAAGCATGTGCCTCCTGCTATCCACAGTGGACAGTGTTCTCCCAACACAGCAGTGTTTGCAAATCTCCATATCCAACATTAGAAAGTTTGCTGTAGGACATCTGTTCAAGAATCCCAACTGTGGTATGAATTACTCCCGGAACCAATTTAGGATTATCAGTGAAGCTTGCCATGTGTGTTAACTACTACATACATTCAGACACACAGGAGTGTATCTTGGTTGGTTGGAATAAGGAATATATCCGCACTTTGCACCTTTCCCACTCAGAAGAAGGCTATGGAGACAGACAGTCCCCACAATAACATCCTGACCAATCACGATGCACTTTTCTGGCAAATTGTACTCCAGTACTGTACGGGGTTTATGAGTTCAGTCAGACCGACAGTTAACAGTTCCTGTTGTAACTCCAGGTCAACTATGGTCCAATCTATCAGCATCCCCCTCTCATGCAGTACAGCTAGCTGTTCCTCTCTCGAAACTGGCTTTCTTGCATTTCAGTCCTGACATGTGCAAATTGAAAAGTTTCAGCCTGATCTCTCTTATGCACAGTGTTTTACTTCAAATGCAGTTCCCCTGAATTAATGTTGAGGCTGAACCAGGCCTTCACAAACATCGCTAGAAATACAAGTAGGAACTGGCCATTTGGCCAATCGAGTCTGTCGGCCATTCAATGGCTGAGTAAGTGGTGGCCTTATTCCTGCCCAGGGAGGACCGGAAATTGCATACATCAACTGTAGTCTCACCAGTATTGTGTGTTATTGAAGGAAGATTAGTTTGTCCTGTGCTCAAGCATTACTGACATACCATTTGCCTTCCTTATTGCTTGCTGCATTTACACGCCAGCTTTCAGTGACTTAAGAACAAGGTCACCTCAGCCCCTTGGGACATCAATACTTTTCAATCTTTCACTGTTTGAAAAATACCCTGCATTGCTGTTTAGAGTCATAGAGATGTACAGCATGGAAACAGACCCTTCAGTCCAACCCGTCCATGCCGACCAGATATCCCAACTCAATCTAGTCCCACCTGTCAGCACCCGGCCCATATCCCTCCAAACCCTTCCTATTCATATACCCATCCAAATGCCTTTTAAAAGTTACAATTGTACCAGCCTCCACCACTTCCTCTGGCAGCTCATTCCATACCCGTACCACCCTCTGTGTGAAAAAGTTGCCCCTGAGGTCTCTTTTATATCTTTCCCCTCTCACCCTAAACCTATGCCCTCTAGTTCTGGGCTCCCCCACCCCAGGGAAAAGACTTTGCCGGTTTATCCTATCCATGCCCCTCATAATTTTGTAAACCTCTATAAGGTCACTCCTCAGCCTCCGATACTCAAAGTGGATAATCTCACACTTATCCACATTACAATCCACTCATTCAGCCTGTCTTAATCCCCTTGATTCATCCTTCACCAAGAGCTTGGTGGGAATGAGAGAGTTTTTTTTAATCGTCTGCAAATTTTGCAATTTTACAAATGGCTCTCCCATTCGAATCATTGAGTACATCATGAACAGCTGGGGACCAAGCACTGATCCTTCTGATCCCAGCCTCAGATGGACCCATTTATTCCAGCTCTCAGTGTTTCAGTTGTTATTCAATACTCGATCCACGCCAGTACACTACACCCAACATTTTGTAAATTTTTTTTTAAACTTAATATCCCATGTCAAACCTAATCTGAAAATCCAAATACATCACATCCACCGGTTCCTCTTGTCAGCTGACAAGTTGGAGGCCCTCAAAGTCAGATAACAAAAGTTCAGAGGCAATGTGCTCCTGTTACAGTGAAAGGCCAGGCTTGTAATATTAGTGAAAAATGGATGAATTTAGATATTGGGGCTCTAGTCAAGAAGATAGAAGAATCAGGATACAGACCAACTGGGATCAACAGAATCTCTTGAAGAGTATAACGAGTAGAGGGACATTCTTAAGGAGGAAATCAGGAAGGCAAAGAGGGACTATGAGATAGCCTTGGCAGATAAGGTTGTAGATAATTCTACTAATATGTTATGAGCAAGCAAGCAACGAAAGAGAGAGCAGGACCCCTTAACGATTAACCAGGTCCTCTTTGTGTTGAACTTCAGGAGGTGGGAGAGATATTAAGTGGATACTTTACATCAGTTTTTTACTGTTGAGAAAGAACTGGAGGCTCGAGAACTCGGAAATAGACGTTAATGTTGAAAAATAGCTCACATGACAGAAGAAGAGGAAGTGCTGGAAGTATCTTAGGAAATATAACGGTCAATAAATCTCCAGGACCTGATCAGGTGTATCTCAGGAAATTGTGGGAACGTTAGGGAGGATAACTGCAGAACCCTGGGCAGAAATATCTGCATCACCTATCAAGATGGAAGGCTGGCGGGTGGCTAAGGTTGTGCTATTAGTGGGCGGCACGGTGGCACAGTGGTTAGCACTGCTGCCTCACAGCACCAGAGACCCGGGTTCAATTCCCGCCTCAGGTGACTGACTGTGTGGAGTTTGCACGTTCTCCCCGTGTCTGCGTGGGTTTCCTCCGGGTGCTCCGGTTTCCGCCCACAGTCCAAAGATGTGCAGGTCAGGTGAATTGGCCATGCTAAATTGCCCGTAGTGTTAGGTAAGGGGTAGATGTAGGGTTATGGGTGGGTTGCGCTTCGGCGGGGCGGTGTGGACTCGTTGGGCCGAAGGGCCTGCTTCCACACTGTAAGTAATCTAATCTATTGTTTAAGAAAGGCTGGAGGAGAAGTCTGAAAACTGTAGGCCTGTGAATCTGACATCGATGGTGGGGGAAGTTGTTAGAGGGGACTGTGGAAGATAGGATTTACAACTGGGAGATGGGGTATTTGGAGAGGGAAGGATTGATTAGGGATAGTCGGTACGTTTTTGTGAGAGGACAGTCGTGTCTCACAAACTTGACTGAATTTTTTAATGAATTAGCCATAAAGATTGATGAGGGCAGAGCGATAGATAGACATGGTTTATTTGGACTTCAGTAAAGCTTTTGGCAAGGTTCTGTATGGTAGACTAATGAGTAAAGTTAGACCACATGGGATTCAGGGGGAGCTTGCCAATTGGATGCAGGACAGAAGGTGCTGGCCGAGGGTTGTTTTGGAGTGCAATGGGCTTCTGGACAAACTGCTCCTATTCACCTAGAGCTCGACACTGGCCCGGTGGGTGCTCCCCTGTGATGTGGTGCCCCACAATCTGAATAGACTTAGGGTTATCATCCCGGTTCCCTTGTGAATAGCACCGAGGTGTTATTAACAGGTTGATGCTGCCCCCTCTTCACTGCCTTGCTTTCAGCTGCCATCAGGTCTCCCCATGATGTTTTGCTCTCCGCTGGCGGAGATCCCCAGGAGAGGGCCCTCCCCTCGGGAATCTCAGTACGTTACCGGGTGCCAGACCAAATGCACGTTCTGCAGCCTGGACTTCGACGTCGAGCGAGTCGGTCTGCAGCCCCTCTTTAGGTTGGTTTTGAAGGGGCTGCTGTTAAAAGCTTGGTTTCACCTCAGCCCTGTACTCCAGATCGAAGGTCGCTGACTGTGGGGAGGGCTACAAGCCTTCTCGTGGCTTTGCTCCCGGGCCTGGGAATGATGGGCCAGGCAGTGGGCCAGAGAGGGGGGGCTCGCTGTTCCTGATTTTCCGCCCCTCTTTCACGATTACATCCACACTCGGGTGTCCCTGGGGAGGGAGCAGGGTGCACTCACTACCACAGTCGAGGCCTTTAGAGACCAGTGGGCACCGCGGGGGCTGGAATGTGTTGTTAACCTGGATAACGATATTCTCATGTAATTCCCTTTTTCTGCAGTGGAAGTTTCCGTTTTGACTTTTGAGTTTCTGTTTGTTCTTGGTTTGGTGTGCGGGAAGGGGGCAGTTTTATTTTCCCTTGGTTCAGATCTTGGACCCCTTGGAAGAGCCAAGGGGGATTTTATTTTAGCCCAACACTGTTCCCTGTCTCAGATGGGGATCGGTGAGAGGGGAATTTTGTTTCGGTTGAATCGAGCCGGGGAACTTCCACTGGGTTTTAGGCCATTGTTGCCCCTGTCCCCGGAGTGCTAGATGGGGATGGAGCAGAGGGGATTGATTTATTTTTTTGTTTGTTTTCTTTGATTTTGCTGGAGTTTAGTTTTAGTCTGGTCCCCGTGTGGTCCCTGCCCAAAAGAAATGGGTGGAATGTAGTCTTTGGAGGGATATGGGCTCGGCGGGAGCAGATTACTTTGGGAATGTGGTTAGCATGGACTGGTTGGACTGAAGGGTCTATTTCCTGTATGGCTCTATAAGGTTTTTTTCCCAACTGTTGACAAGTCTATCGTTCGCTGGTTTGTCTCTCTCAAAAAAGTGGGGCTATGCTTACAGTTAGCAGTAACTCTTCCAAAATCTGTAGACTTTTAAACATGACCATCCACTATTGTCATAGTCAACTTCTTCAATATTCACATGGAGAATGAATAAAGCAGTCAACAAAAGCAGCAGATTCCTTGCCAACATTTGGGAATGCATCTGGTTAATCAGCAGATTCGACAACTGAGTGAATCCCATCCCACACTTGGAGCAGGTACATGGTCTCTCCCTGGTGCAAGCGCATAGTGAATCCTCAATTCATTTTCACATACACAACAGATGATCAATTGTGTTACCAGTTAAATCTCTTTTGCAGTAGGCTCACTGAGACAGACCTCTCTCAAACTGTGTAACTGGTTACAGCTCCATCCTACAGTCAGCTGACTGGGACACCCCTCTCTCAGTCTGTGTAACTGGTTACAGCTCCATCCCACAGTCAGCTGACTGGGACACACCTCTCTCGGTCTGTGTAACTGGTGACAGCTCCATCCCACAGTCAGCTCACTGGGACACACCTTTCTCGGTCTGTGTAACTGGTTACAGCTCCATCCCACAGTCAGCTCACTGGGACACCCCTCTCTCGGTCTGTGTAACTGGTTACAGCTCCATCCCACAGTCAGCTCACTGGGACACACCTCTCTCAGACTGTGTGACTGGTTACAGCTCCATCCCACAGTCCGCTCACTGGGACACACCTCTCTCGGTCTGTGTAACTGGTTACAGCTCCATCCCACAGTCAGCTCACTGGGACACACCTCTCTCAGACTGTGTAACTGGTTACAGCTCCATCCCACAGTCAGCTCACTGGGACACACCTCTCTCGGTCTGTGTAACTGGTTACAGCTCCATCCTACAGTCAGCTCACTGGGACACACCTCTCTCGGTCTGTGTAACTGGTTACAGCTCCATCCCACAGTCAGCTCACTGGGGGACCCCTCTCTCAGACTGTGTGACTGGTTACAGCTCCATCCCACAGTCAGGTCACTGGGACACACCTCTCTCAGACTGTGTAACTGGTTACAGCTCCATCCCACAGTCAGCTCACCAAAACCTTCTCATTTGAATATTCGTATGTGTGCGCCTCAATATTTTTCCGGTCACACTGATAGATCTTATAAAAAATTTTACTGATGAAACTAGATTAACAATGTAGGAAATCTACCACCTCCTTATAGCTATATATTTTTAAATTGCACAATTATGAATTGAATTTAAACCTGATAAGGGGCAGCACGGTGGCTCAATGGTTAGCACTCCTGCCTCACAGTACATGGGACCGGGGTTCAATTCTAGCCTCAGCAGACAGTGCTGTTCAGCCCCCCATATCTATGCTGACCCACAAACACCAAACTGCACTCATCCCATGTACTTGCACTTGGTCCTGCCTGGCAATTTAACTACTGGCATCGTGGGCGGCACGATAACTCAGCCCCAGAGACCCAGGTTCAATTCCCACCTCAGGCGACTGACTGTGTGGAGTTTGCACCTTCTCCCCGTGTCTGCGTGGGTTTCCTCCGGGTGCTCCGGTTTCCTCCCACAGTCCAAAGATGTGCAGGTTAGGGTGGATTGGCCATGCTAAATTGTCCATAGTGTTAGTTGAAGCATAAATGTAGGGGAATGGGTCTGGGTGGGTTGCACTTCGGCAGGTCAGTGTGGACTTGTTGGGCCAAAGGGCCTGTTTCCACACTGTTTTAGAGGGATTGCCCTCTAACAAATCCATGCTGATCTAATCTACTCATCCAGATCCCACCCCCTCAGGCAGCACGTTCCATAAGTCGACCGTTCTCCGGGTGGAAACATTTTCCCTCCGATCTCCTCGAAACCACTTATTCCCCACCCTAAACCTTTGCCCTCAGGTCTTAGACATCTCTGCCATGCAGAAGAGACTCTCATGATTTCCCCTGTCTATGCCTGTCATAAGCTTGTGTACCTCAGTCAGGTTCCCCCACCTCAGCCTCCTCTGCTCCAAGGAGAACAAACCCATCCTGTCCAGTCTCTCCCCATAACTGATATTTTTTCATCATAGGCAGCATCCTGGTGAACCTCCTCTGCACCCTGTCTCGTGCAGACACATCTCTTCAATCGTGTAACGCCCAGAACTGCATGTTGTATTGCACCTGTGGCCAAGACACGGCTTTATGAAGTTGGAACAAGACTTCCTTGCCGCTATAGTCTATGTCTAATGAGGCTAATGAAGGCAAGCATCCTGTATACCTTATTCACCATCATCCTTCTGTGCTGACACCTTCAGGGATCTGTAGCCTTGTACATCAAGGTCTCTTTGTTCCTCAGTGCCCCCGAGGGACTGGCCATTTATTGTATATATCCTTCCCTTAATCAACCTCCAAAAATGCATGACTTTGCACTTATTGGGATTAAATTTCACCTGCCATTGATCTGCCCAGTTTACAACTGATCAACCTTTTTCCGCATATGGAGTCAGCTGTTACTAGGGGACACAGCTTTAAATTAAGGGGTTGTAGGTATAGGACAGATGTTAGGGGTAGATTTTTTACTCAGCGGGTTGTGAGTTCATGGAATGCCCTGCCAGTAGCAGTGGTGGACCCTCCCTCTTTATGGTCATTTAAGCGGGCATTGGACAAGCATATGGAGGTTATTGGGCTAGTGTAGGTTAGGTAGGCTTTGGTCGGCGCAACATCGAGGGCCGAAGGGCCTGTACTGCGCTGTATTTTTCTATGTTCTATGTTCTAAAGTGTAGCTGAGCTCATCCAGCTCACCAACAGCACACTAACTGGGGTCAACCTTACAAATTACCTGTGCACCTTTTGCATTCACATCCAAGTTGTTAACGTACATAACAAACAGTAAGGGTGCTCGCACCGATCTGTGTAGGACACCAGACGTCACAAGCTTCCAATTCCAAAAACAGCCGTCCATCATCCTTCACCTCCTATTCATCAGCCAGTTAGGGATCCAGTTTTCCAACCTGCCTTGGATCCCATGGGCTCTTTCCTTTTGGAGCAGCCTTCCATGTGGGAACTTGCCAAAGGAATGACTGAAGTCCACGTAAACCACATCCACTGCTCGACCCATGTCGATATGTTTACCCACCTTTTCATAACACCCCAATTAAATTAGACTGGATTGCCCTCTAACAAATCCATGCTGACCATTCCTGCTCAATCCCCGCCTTTCCAAATATTGTTTGACCCCATCCCTCAGAAATCTTTCCAATAATTTTCCTACCCCTTACATCAGACTAACTCAGGAATTCCTGAAGAAGGGCTCATGCCCGAAACGTCGATTCTCCTGCTCCTTGGACGCTGCCTGACCTGCTGCGCTTTTCCAGCAACACATTTTTCAGCTCTGATCTCCAGCATCTGCCGTCCTCACTTTCTCCTAGTTGAACAAAGGAACCACATTAGTTAACCTCCAGTCATCTGATGCTTCATTTGTGGCCAGTGAAGTATTAACTATCCCTGTCAGACCCCCATCTATCTCCTCTCCTGCCTCCCTTAGTAACCTGTGTAAATGAGAAGTATTCATTTAAGACCTCACCCACGTTCACTGGCTCCACACACACCCTTTGGTCTGTAATAGGTCCCAGTCTTTCCCTGGTAATCTTCTAACTTATACGAAACTTTGGGGTTTTCCTTGATCCCATCTGCCAAAGATGGCCTCTCTTTACCCTCCTAATTTCCTTCCCAATCAATCTCACACACACTATACTTTTGAAAGGCCACCTCTATTTCAATGTATTGTTCCTTGTTATACGTTTCCTCCCTTTATCAAACTCTCGAAATCCCTTGTCATCCAGAGTTCACTGGACTTGCTGCCTTTGCCCTTCACTCTTCGAGGAACACGCTGAGTCTGAATTCTTACTGTACTACTTTTGAAAGACTTTCCAAATGTTGACTTGCCTGCAAGTAGCAACTCCCTGTTTATGGTTGCCAGATCCCATCTTTCGATATTGAAATCTTCCTTCCCCCAATTTAAATGCTTAACTTCTGAACTATCCTTAGTGTTTTCCACAGCGAGTTAGTGACCACTACTTAAGTTTCGATCTCCGAAAAGCTCAACCGATTGACTGGCTTCAGTCTCTACGATTAGGTCTAGCACTGCCCCGTCTGTAATAGGACTATTCCTGCACAAAAAGTTCTCCTGAATGCAATATAAAAATTCTAGTCCTCCCAATCCCTTCACACTACGGCTATCCTAATTAACGCGAGGACAGTCATAGAATCATACAGCACGGAAACAGACCCTTCGGTCCAACCAGTCCATGGTGACCATAATCCCGAGTCCCACCTGCCTGCGCTTGGCCCATATCCCTCCAAACATTTCTTAATGCGCTTACCTAAATTAAACATTGTAACTATAACCTCACCTGCATCCACTACTTCCTCTGCAAGTTCTTTTTACACATGAACCACTCTGTGTAAAAAAAGAATTGTCCCTCGAGTCTTTTTTAATCTTTCGCCTCGCACCTTAAAAATATGCCCCCTCGTCTTGAAATCTCCCACCCTAGGGAAAAGACACCTATCATTCGCCTAATCTATACCCCATATGTTTTTAAAAACCTCTACAAGGTTACCTCGCAACCTCCAACAAAATGAGTCCAGCTGATCCAGCCTCTCCTTTTTAACTCAAACCCTCCATTCCTGGCAACATCCTGATAGATTTCTTCTGAACCCTCTCCACCTTGTTAATATCTTTTCGATAAGAGGTCAAACACAACCAGACACAGTACTCCAAAAGTGACCTCACCAACATCCTGTTCAACCCCAACATAATGCTCCAACTCCTGTCCTCAAAGGTCTGAGCAATGAAGGCAAGCATATGAAACACCTTCTTAACGACCGTATCTACAGATGCAAACTTCAAAGAACTGTGTACTTGAGCCCTAGGACTCTCTGTTCGAATAAAACTACCCAAGACCCTACTTTTTAATTGTACAAGTCCTGCCCTGACTTGTTTTCCCAAAATGCAATACCTCGCACTTGTCCAAATTAAACTCCCATCTGTCACTCTTCATTAACCCAATTGATCAAGGCCTCTTTGTAATCTTAGACAACCTTCCAACTTCTATATTCTCACCTAAATCATTTATATAAATGACAAACAAAAGTGGACCCAGCCCTGATCCCCGCGGAACACTGCTGGTCACAGTCCAACTAACCGTCCATCACCACTCTCTATTTCCTGCCAGTAAGCTAATTCTGTATCCAATTGGCAAGCTCACCCTGAATCCCATGTGATCTAACTTTCCCAATCAGTCTACCATGTTAGGGTTCCCAACAACTATAACCCTATTTCTCACATACCTTTCTGTGATTTGCCTACATTGTGCTCCTCCATCTCCCTCTGAGTGTTGGGAGGCTTGTACGATACTCCCAGCAAGGTAATCACCCTTTTTTAAAAATTTCTAAGCACTATCCACTTTAAGGTGAATGCTAGGTGTCTTTTATCAATAATGCAATGCATCCATTTCTTGCTTCCCATTACACTTGAAACTTCTATACCCTGGAATTTCGAGTTGCCAGTCCTGTCCTTCCTTCAACCATGTCTCAGTGATTGCAACAATATCCCACTTGCCGATCAATGTACATCTGCCATACCAGTCACGTCCCTTGCATTAAAATAGGTACAGTTTAACTTTGTAGACCTCCCATGTGTCTTATCCTGCCCATGTCTTCTCCACTTACTGGTCTGTCCCAGTATTCCTTCTACAACTATTTATATCCATCTTCTATGTCGGATTGAACCTTGGTCCCAATTTTACATCTACTCTGTGTCCCATCCTCCTGTCAAATCAGTTTAAAATCTCCCCAGTAGTACAAGCAAACTCTTATTCAGGAAATATTGGATCTTTTCCAGTTCAGGTGCAACCTGTCCAGCTACCCCAGAAGCTGTTCCAGTGATCAAAAAAATCTAGAGGCTTCTCTCCTATACCTTTAGCCCCATCTTCATCTAATTAGATTAGATTCGATTCCCTACAGTGTGGAAACAGGCCCTTCGGCCCAACCAGTCCACACCGACCCTCCGAAGAGTAACCCACCCAGACCCATTTCCCTCTGACTAATGCACCTAGCACTATGGACAATTTGGCATGGCCAATCCATCCTAACCTGCACATCTTTGGACTGGGGGAGGAAACAGGAGGAAACCCACCCAGACAGTCGCCCGAGGCAGGAATCAAACCTGGGACCCTGGTGCTGTGAGGCAGCAGTGCTAACCACTGAGCCACCCTAATCTATGTTCCTCTGTAGCGGGAGATACTGGAATAATCCAGAGATAACAACTTTAGTAGTCTTCATCTTTAATCTATTACCTAACTCTCTAAACTCCTCACTTCTATTTTTATCCATGTTATTGATACTGACGCGCCACGACTGGGTGTCCTTGTGCATGAATCAGAGGGTTAGTCTGCAGGTACGACAGGTAATTAGGAAGGCAAATGGAATTTTGTCCTTCATTGCGAAAGGGATTTGGGTTTAACGGCAGGGAGGTTATATTGCAGCTATACAGGTTGCTGATGAGGCCTCACCTGGAGTACTGTGTGCAGTTTTGGTCTCCTTACTTGAGAAAAGATGTCCTGGCACTGGAGGGGGTGCAGAGGGGGGGGTCACTAGGTTGATTCAGGAGTTGAGGGGGTTGGTTTATGAGGAGAGACTGAGTAGACTGGGATTATATTCATTGGAATTTATAAGAATGGAGGGGGGGGGGGAATCTTATAGAAACATATGAAATTATGAATGGAATAGATGAGATAGAAGTAGAGAGGATGTTTCCACTGGCAGGTTAAACTAGGACAAGAAGGGCAGAGCATCAAAATTAGAGAGATTAGATTTAGGACCGAATTGCGAAGGAACGTCTTCACCCAGAGAGTTGTGAATTTATGGAATTCCCTACCCAGTGAAGTATTTGACGCTACTTCAGAAAATGTTTTTGAAGCTAAGATAGAAATTTGTTTGAACAATAAAGGAATTAAGGGACACGGTGAGAGGGTGGGAAGCAGAGCCGAGTCCATGGAAAGATCAGCCATGACCTTATTACATGGTGGACCAGGCTCCAAGTGCCAGATGGCCTACTCCTGCTCCTAGTTCTTCTGTATTTTCTATGACTGTAGGCTGTTCACCCTTCCCCCTCAGAATGCCCTGAAGCTGCTCTGAGCCATACCTAGTGTGAGGGAGGCAGTGTCATATTCAAGAATCTCATTTGCTGCTACAAACCGCATGTCCCTTCCCCTTACAATCAAATTGCCTATTATGAATGCTGTCCCAGTCCTTATCCTTCCCTAATGCACAGCAATCATGACAGTACAAACTTGGCTGAAGCTGCTTTCCCAAGAAACGAACTCCCCACCCCACCCCAAACAGTATCAAAAACACTTTCTCTGTTTCATGGGCACATTTACTAGTTTTTCAAGTGGTCACTCTGATGCTTTTCTGCCTGTGTAGCCCTTATTTATGTGTGACCAGCTCACTAAATGTGCTATCCACAATGTCCTCAGCACCATGGACGCTCCATTGTGAGCCCGTCTGCAGCTCTGGACGTTCGACGCTATCAATCAGGAGCTGCAGCTGAACATATTTCCTGTATACTGTGGACACCGGAAGTGTCATTGATTTCCCACATTGCAGGAGGAGCATTCCATTGTGAACATTATCAACTACAAACAATAAACTAACAAATGACTTAACCTTATCCACTACTCACCATCTCAGATTTTTCTCTCTCTCATTGTCACTCTATTCCTAACTATGAACAACAAAATTAAGGGCTTTACATTCTTTGCCTCTGGTACTATTCAATCAATCTTTAAAGCTAGTTCAAAAGCAGCCTTACATAACATTTTTCGAACCTGGCATCATCTCGGGAGCTCTGCTTCTCGATTCAGTGAAGGTTTCACCTGCTCCACTCCTGCTGATGTGACTGAGCTGGATTCGCTCCTGTCCCGCTGCTGATCTGACTGAGCTCAATCACTCCTCTTCTGCTGCTGTAAGCTGAATCCACTCTTTCCCCCGCTGTTGCTCCGAGTGGGCTCAATTCTTTGCTCTCCCACCGCAACAGAGCCCTCCTGCTCCGCTCCTACTGAGCTTGAACTGGGGCCCACTCCTCAGGGTCTTGTCCAGAAGCTGTGCTGCTGCCTTTCACCGTCAGGTTCGCTCTGTTCCTTTCCCTATTCTGGTCCAATTGAGCCATGTAGGTGCCAAATCACTTCCTCCTTGCTGTTCATTCACATTTTAGATTAGATTAGATTCCCTACAGTATGGAAACAGGCCATTTGGCTCAACAAGTCCACACTGACCCTACGAAGAGTAACCCACTCAGACCCATTCTCCCACCCAGTATTTACCCCTGACGAATGCACCTAACACTACGGGCAATTTAGCATGGCCAATTCACCCTGACCTGCACATCTTCGGACTGTGGGAGGAAACCGGAGCACCCGGAGGAAACCCACACAGACACGGGGAGAACGTGCAAACTCCACACACAGACTCGCTGGAATCGAACCTGGGTCCCTGGCGCTGAGAGGCAGCGGTGCTAACCATTGAGCCAGCGACAGTGAGGAAACTGACTGGATCACTCCTCACAAAGCCGGCGTGGAGTTCAGGGGCCTCGATCCACTTGGTTACAACTGAACAAGTCGCTTTCCCCTTGAACTGGAAACTCTCCCAAGGAAGAGAGGGACTGGAGACAGCAAGTGTGAATAACCCCGCCGCTCAGAGCCCCCCAGATCACCCGCACCTCGGACACCGTCCCTCTTCCCACTGGGAGAGCTGGGAGGTGTCACTGCTCGGGGCTAATGGTCAATGGCGGGCTGCGCTACCCAGAAGGCGCTGGGCGTCGGAAAGCGCTCTATCCCCAGCTGCCGGAGCTGGGCGCGCATGCGCGGCTTCGAACACAGTGCCCCGGGGGGTAAATGGTCACATCCGGTCACTCGCGGACCCCCCCCCCTCCCCAGCCGCCGTTGCTACTGCTATAAGTGGTAAGCTTCAGGGCAAGTTTCACCTTTAAGTTTTAATTTTTAAAAAACCTCACTGTTCAACCGTCTCAGTGCCTCGACCGCGTCGATGGCGAATAGGGAAAGTGGGGGAGGGGGTGGGCTGTCGCACTGTCCCTCCCGACCGGCATCCTGTGCGCTTCGGATTGACGTGGGGAGAGCAGCCAATCAGAAGGCGGGACAATCGGCAAGGCTGGTGCACCCCGACCAATCAGGAGAAGGCAATCGGCCGGGCGGCTTCAACCAATCAGGAGAAGGCAATCGGCCGGGCGGCCTCAACCAATCAGGAGAAGGCAATCGGCCGGGCGGCCTCAACCAATCAGGAGAAGGCAATCGGCCCGGCGGCCTCAGCCGATCAGGAGAAGACAATCGGCCGGGCGGCCTCAACCAATCAGGAGAAGGCAATCGGCCGGGCGGCCTCAACCAATCAGGAGAAGGCAATCGGCCGGGCGGCCGCAACCAATCAGGAGAAGGCAATCGGCCCGGCGGCCTCAGCCGATCAGGAGAAGACAATCGGCCGGGCGGCTTCAACCAATCAGGAGAAGACAATCGGCCGGGCGGCCTCAACCAATCAGGAGAAGGCAATCGGCCGGGCGGCCTCAACCAATCAGGAGAAGGCAATCGGCCCGGCGGCTTCAGCCGATCAGGAGAAGACAATCGGCCGGGCAGCCTCAACCAATCAGGAGAAGGCAATCGGCCGTGTGGCCTTCCGACCAATCAGAGTCTGTCTAGCAGCCCCGCCCACCACCCCCCTCGGGATGTAACAATGGGGGGAGAGAGCGGGGAAGGTCTTGGATGAATGAGGTTGGGGGGGGAGGAGGGGAACTTCAAGGTATTCACTTTGATGCAATCTCTCTCTTTCCAACTTGGGGAAGATCCCTGAGTCAGGAGCCAGTCAACGAGTGGCATTTCGTTTCCTGTTTATGGGCTTTGAAAACTCTTTAGAAAAGTTAGTTGGAAACGCTCACTTGGGGGAGCCAGGAGGAGGCACAGTCTCTGCTCTATGGAGGTTACATGTGAACTGGAGGGCACTCAGCTTTTCCAGCCATTCAACACGAGCGTGGCTGATCTGATTTTAACCTCAAGTCTACATTTCCATGCAACCCGATAATTCCTTTGGCGATCAACAGTATATCTACCTCTACCTTAAAAAGAAATCACTGCCAGTTGAGGAAGAGGATTCCAAAGACTCTCAAGCCTTTGATAGAAACAAATATTTCATAATCCGTCCTTTATTTTATTTTTATATAACCTGCAGTTCTAGCTTCTGCCGCAGGAGGAAGCATTCCTTCCACATCCACGTGGTGGAGTCCCTTCAGGATCTTAAATGTTTTCAAGAAAGTCAGCTCTGCCTCTTTGAAACTCCAGAGGATACAGGCCTAGCCTCTCCAGCCTTTCATCAGAAAACGCGATCCAATCCTTCCAGGTATTAACCTAGTAAACCTTCCCTCTGAGCTGCTCGCAATGCGTTAACACCCTTCTGACAATCTGATGACCAATAACGTCGATTTTCCTGCTCCTCGGATGCTGCCTGAACTGCTGTGCTCTTCCAGCACCACTAATCCAGACTCTGGTTTCCAGCATCTGCAGTCATTGTTTTTACCTAGTTGATTTTAACCCTACTGCGAATCCTCTTGCAAGGATGCCTGCCTTGAAGAAGTTTTCCTCCTCTCTCTACAAGAATCTCAGGGAGTCCCTCTCCCACTGCAACTCCCAGGTCATTTCCTCTGCCCTGAAGCTCTACCTCCCTGACCTCTCACCTTCATCCCCTCCCCCACTCACCAATTGTACTCTATTTACTTTCTCCCCACCCCCACCCTCTCCTATCATCTCTCCGCCCTTCAGTCTCTCTGCCTTTTTTCCTAATGAAGGGCTTTTGCCCAAAACGTCGATTTTACTGCTCCTCAGATGCTGCCTGAACTGCTGTGCTCTTCTAGCACCACTAATCCAGAATCTGGTTTCCAGCATCTGCAGTCATTGTTTTTACCTTGATGACCAATACTGTTCACAGTTCTCCTGATGTGTTCTCGCCACTCCCTGTATAACTGAAGTATACAGTTGTTGTATTAAATTCCATTTGCAATAAAACAGAAACTAACAGCACTGATGTAATTTTCTTGTTGTTTGACCCTCCCTTGTTACTTGCACACTCTTTAATATGACAAATGCAAAGTATGTGTTCAATTCATCTGCCATCTCCTTATCCTGTTTTGGGGGCAGCATGATGGTTCAGTGGTTAGCACTGCTGCCTCATGGCGCCAGGGACCCGGGTTCAATTCCTATCTCGGGCAACTGTCTGTGTGGAGTTTGCACATTCTTCCCCCTGTCTGCGTGGGTTTTCTCTGGGTGCTCTGGTTTCCTCCCACAGTCCAAAGATTAGATTAGATTCCCTACAGTGTGGAAACGGGCCCTTCGGCCCAACAAGTCCACACCGATCCTCTGAAGAGGAACCCACCCAGACCCATTTCCCTCTGACTAATGCACCTAACACTATGGGCAATTTAGCATGGCCAATTCACCCTGACCTGCACGTCTTTGTGACTGTGGGAGGAAACCGGAGCACTCGGAGGAAACCCATGCGGACACGGGGAGAATGTGCAAACTCCACACAGACAGTTGCCTGAGGCAGGAATTGAACCCAGGTCCCTGGCACTGTGAGGCAGCAGTGCTAACCACTGAGCCAGATGTGCAGATACAGGTGGATCATTAGGTATATCATTCAGGGGTGAATGTACGGGAATGGGTCTGGGTGGGTTGCTCTTCAGAGGGTCGGTGTGGACTTGTTGGGTCGAAGGGCCTGTTTCCACACTGTAGGGAATCTAATCTAATCCTCAATCATTAATTCCCTATACCCATATTCTATAGAACTATACTTTGTTAACACTCTCTTTTTTAAGTATTTGAAGAAACTTTTCATATCTGTTTTTATATTTTTGGCTAACTTTCTCTCGTCCTTTTGTTTTTCCCTCCTTGTTAATCTTTTCGTAAATCTTTGTTGGTTTTATGTTGGGTCCAGGTTTGTTTTTACTGAGAGGTTGGGAGTTGGGGATGGCAGAGTGTGTGCAAGAAGGACTGATTGCGAGAGGGGAGGAAGTGAATGGGAGAGTCTGAGTGAGCAGGACCAACCTTTATTGCCGTCCCTCTTGCTCTTCAGAAGATGCTCTTCAGAAACTGCTTTCTTGAATCCACGTGCCGTAGATAGACCCACAATGTCCTTAGGGTGGGAATTCCTGGATGTTGACCCAGTGGTAGACCGGTTAACACTGCTGCCTCACAGCGCCAAGGACCAGGATTCAATTCAGACGACTGTTGTATGGAGTTTGCGCATTCTACCCGTGTCTACGTCAGTTTCCTCCCACAGACCAAAGATGTGCAGGTTAGGTGGATTGGCCATGCTAAATTGCCCGTAGTGTCCAAGGATGTACGGGCGAGGTGGAATGTAGGGAAACAGGGGTTGGTCTGGGTGAGATGCTCTTTGGAGGGTCAGTGAGTGCACTTGATGGTCTGAATGGCCTGCTGCTATAGATTAGATTAGATTCCCTACAGTGTGGAAACAGGCCCTTCGGCCCAACCAGTCCACACCGACCCTCCAAAGAGTAACCCAACCAGTCCCATTTCCCTCTGACTAATGCACCTAACACTTTGGGCAATTTAGCACGGCCAATCCACCCTGACCTGCACATCTTTGGACTGTGGGAGGAAACCGGAGCACCCAGAGGAAACCCACGCAGACACGGGGAGAATGTACAAATCAATGACACTGAAGGAACAACAATTCATTTCCCAAGTCAGGATGGTGAGTGACTTGGAGGGGAACCTGCAGGGTGTAGTGTTCCCCCATATCTGCTTCCCTTACCCTTCTACACAGTAGTGGTCATGGTTTTGAAAAGTGCTGGGAGAGCAACTATGTTCCTGTTTTCTCCTGGTCTCCCTTTCTCTGAGTTACCTTTGCGAGGTCACTTCCCAATCAGCTGAAATTAGCCCAGGCAACCGGCAGACGTTTTCGAATCGTGCAGTGTTTTTCTAATGGCTTTCCGTAACGCTTTTCCTTTGAAAGACTTGCTGTGGTCTCGGTTATTTCGACTTCTTCCCCTCGTCGCACACTCCACTTTGCCTGACCTCGTTTCCCACACAAGCAGAAGCAGAAGTCATTCCTTCCTCTGACTGGAGATACATCAAGCCGGAACGTTTAGGTCCTGCCGTTGGTTCGAACTTCCGAGTCACCGTCTGCCTGAACATGGAAAATAGAAGGAGGCCGTTTGGCTCATCGAAACCACTCCTTTGCTTGACACGATCCTGGCTGATCCTTCATCTCCACCACTCCCTCACTCTCTTCCTGTACCCACGTCACTTTCAGCAATCAGGAATCTATCTCCTTCTTTCTTGAATATTATCAGTCTCTAATAACATTCTGAGGTGGAGAAACCACATGTTTACCACACTCTGAAGAAATTTCTCCTCTTCCCAGTGCTAAGTAGCCTCCCCCATATCCTGACACCATGACCCCTTATTCTCACTCTCATCCCTTCCCACAGCAAATGCAAGTACATCCTGTCTTCGATGTACGGACTAAAACCACGCGTGGTCCTCCAAATGTAGTCTCAACAGAACCCTGTCCATTCGCAGTAAGGTCCTATAGGAGGATGTTGGGAAACTTGAAAGGGTTCAGAAAAGATTTACAAGGATTTTGCTGGTGATTGGAGGGTTTGAGCTACAGGGAGAGGCTGACCAAGCCGGGGCTGTTTTCCCTGGAGCGTCGGAGGCTGAGGGGAGACCTTATAGAGGTTTATAAAATTATGAGGGGCATGGATAGGGTAAACAGACAAAGTCTTTTCCCTGGGGTGGGGGAGTCCAGAACTAGAGGGGCATAGGTTTAGGGTGAGAGGGGAAGATATTAAAGGGACCTAAGGGGCAACATTTTCAAGCAGAGTGTATGGAATGAGCTGCCAGAGGAAGTGGTGGAAGGGTTTAGAAGGATATGAGCCGAGTGCGGGAAAATGGGACTAGATTAGTTTAGGATATCTGGTCGGCATGGACGGGTTGGATCGAAGAGTCTGTTTCCGTGCTGTGCAACAACTCTATGACTTCTGTTAGTGCTATACTCCAAACTCCTTGCGATTAACCAAACAAAAAGAGCATGCCAGCCTTTGCTGAACTCCATCTGTGATTAGGTTTGATTAGATTCGATTCTCTAGTGTGGAAACAGGCCCTTCAGCTCAACCAGTCCACACCGACCCTCCGAAGAGTGTCCCGCCCAGACCCATTCCCCTCTGACTAACACTATGGGACAATTTAGCATGGCCAATGCACCCTAACCTGCACATCTTTGGATTGTGGGAGGAAACCGGAGCACCCGGAGGAAACCCGCGCAGACACGGGGAGAATGTGCAAACCTCACACAGGGAGAGTCACCCGAGGCTGTAGCCCTGGCTGAACCTTTGCTTTGTAAAGAGAGATTCAAGTACTTTTTAAATGTGGTGAGGTATTTTGCCTGTACCACCCTTCCACGCAGTGAGTTCCAGCACTCTACACCCTACACCCTTCGAGGCAAAAACCTTTTTCTTTAAAATTCATTCACGGGATGAGAGCATCGCTGTCTAGGCCAACATTTATTGGCATTCCCTACTTGCCCAGAGAACAGTTAAGAATCAACCACATTGCTGTGGGTCTCATGGAATCCACATCAGGTAAAGGTAACATTAGTTATGGATGAAGGACATTCGTGGGTTTTGGCAAGGGATTCATGGTCATCATTCCAAATTTTTATTGAATTCAAATTGCACCATCTGCCCATGGTGGGATTTGAATCCATGGTTCCCCAGCACACTACCTGGGTCTCAGGATTAACAGTTCAGTGATAACACCACGAGGCCATCACCTCCCTACTTCCTCATCCCCCCCCCCTCGTCTTCCGAAAGTTTGGGCCGGCTTGGTTTGTATCTGCTGGAGCTTGGAGAGGAGGAGATGACCTGATTAGACCATGTCAGATCCTGAGGTGCCTTGGTAGGGTGTCCATGGAGAATCCAGAGCGAGGGTTACTTCTTACACATCAGCGGTCGCCCATTTAAGAAAGAAATGAGGTGACCTTTCCCTTGTTTCTGAGAGTTGTGAGTCACAGAGCAGAGTCAGAGTGTATTACAGCAGTGGGAGACGCCCTTTGGCCAGTTATGTCCACGTCACTCATCAAGCTCCATCTATTCCGATCCCATTTTCCAGCACTTGGTCTTATATGCTGTGGCATTTCAAGTGCTCATCTCAATACTTGGAGTCCTCGAGTCAGGAAACAGGCCCTTCAGTCCAACCAGTCCATGCTGGCCATAACCCCAAACTGAACTAGTCCCACCTGCCAGCGCTTGGCCCATATCCTTCCAAACATTTCTTATTCGTGTACTTCCCTAACTGTCTTTTAAACATAACTGTATCCACATCCACCAGTTCCTCTGGAAGTTGATTTTAGATTACTTACAGTGTGGAAACAGGCCCTTCAGCCCAACAAGCCCCGCCGAAGCGCAACCCACCCATACCCCTACATTTACTCCTTACCGAACACTACGGGCAATTTAACACAACCAATTTACCTAACCTGCACATCTTTGGACTGTGGGAGGAAACCGGAGCACCCGGAGGGGACCCACGCCGACACGGGGAGAACGTGCAAACTCCACACAGTCAGTCGCCTGAGGCGAGAATTGAACCCGGGTCCCTGGCGCTGTGAGGCAGCAGTGCTAACCACTGTGCCACCGTGCCGCCCACAAAGTTCATTCCACACACAAACTGCTGTGTAAAAAAAAACTGGTTTTTAAAAATGTTTTTAAAAAATGTTTCATAAATCTTTCTCCTCTCACCTTAAAAATATGCCCCCTCGTCTTGAAACCCCCCCCCAGCTGAGGGAACAGCCACCTGTCATTCACTTAGCCATGCCCCTCATGATTTTATGAACCTCTATAAGGTCACGTCTCAGTCCCCTATGTTCACAGCCTGGCCAGCCTCTCCTTTTCACTCAAACCCTTCATTCCTGGCAGCATCCCCTGGGAAATCTCTTCTGAACCCTCTCCAGCTTCAATAATATCCCTCTTATAGCAAGGAGACTGGAACTGGGCACAGTACTCACCAACGTCCTGGACCACCTCAACCCTAACATATTCATTTAACGTCTTGAGTGTCTTGAGGGTTCCTGCCACTACCGCCCTTGTAGACGGTGAGTCCCAGATTCCCATCACCTTCTGAGTGAAGTTTTCCTTTTTCAAACTTGCTCTGAAACTTCCACTTAAAAGTGTTGCCCCCGGTCATTGATGTCTCAACCGGGGGGGGGGGGCGGTTTTTCTCTCTCTCGCCGTCTGTCCATCTGTCTCCCTCATAACTTTCCTTTTCCCTCACACACAGAAACACAGGGAAACAAGTCCAACCTGCTGGGTCTCTCCTCACAGCAGGATCGCTGTGGGCCAGGCAATGTCCTAGCGAATCTCCTCCACAACCTCTCTAATGCTATCACGTCCTTCTGACTGTGTGGTGACCAGAGTCAGAGAGATGTACAGCACAGAAACAGACCATTCAGTCTATGCCGACCAGATATCCTAAATCAATCTGGTCCCATTTGCCAGCACTTGGCCCATATCCCTCTCAACCCTTCCCATTCACATACCCACCCAGATGCCTTTTAAATGTTGTCATCCTCCACCATTTCCTCTGGCAGCTCATTCCTTATACACATCATCCGTCCTTTGCATGAAAACGTTGCCCCGTAAATCCCTTTTAAATTTTTCCTCTTTCACTTGAAACCTGTGCTCTCTCGTTCTGAACTCCCCCAACCCTGGGGGAAATGACCTTGTATATTCATCCTATCCGTGCCCCTCATGATTTTGGAAATCTCTATAAGGTCACCCTTCAGCCTCCGACGCTCCAGGGAAAACAGCCCCAGCCTAATCTGCCTCTCCCTGTAGCTCAAATCATCCAACCCTGGCAACATCCTTGTACATCTTTCCTACAGCCTTTCAAATATAACAACATCCTTGCTCCAGCAGGGAGACCGGAATTGCATGCAATATTCCAACAGTGGCCTAACCAATGTCCTGTACAGCCGCAACATGACCTCCCAACACCTACACTCAGTACTCTGACCAATAAAGGAAAGCATACCAAACTCCTCCTTCACTATCCTATCTACCTGGGACTCCACTTTCAAGGAGCTATGAACCTGCACTCCAAGGTCTCTTTGTTCAGCAACACTCCCTAGGACCTGACCATTAAGTGTCTAAGTCCATTACTAAATGTTAAGTGTTTGCCTTTCCAAAATACAGCACCTCACATCCGTCAAAATTCAGCTCCAGAGTCACAGCCATGGAAGGCTCTTCCTGAAAAGGTAGTGACAGCAGCAGCAGAGTCTTTGAATACTTTGAAGGCAGTGGTAGGTGGATTCTTGCTAGGCAAGGGAGTGAAAGCAGAGGAGGCAGGAGGGAACACTCTGTTCCAGCCATCGGTTTATTGAACAGCAGAGCCGCTTGAAGGCACGAAACGATCGACCCTGCAGTTTTTTTCTGATTTTGGTATGACTGAAAGCTGAAGAGTAAATCTGGTGTGTAACCCTGCTTGGTGAGGATTAATCGTTTGCAGTCCGATGAACACACTTCACACTTTGATAGGCATCCATTGGGCCACTTCTCAGTGTGCTTCTGTTGCAAGGGAAATAACCCCAGCCTGTCCAATCTCTCTGAGAACCACATGTCACAGAATCCTTACAGTGTGGAAACAGGCCATTCAACCCATCAAGTCCAGACTAACACCCCCCCCAGAGTATCCCACCAGATCCACCTCATCCCTGTATTTCCCAAAGCTAATCATCCGAGCCTGCACATCATGGGTAATTTTGCACAGTCAATCTACCCTAACCTACACACCCCTGGGCACTATGGGTAATTTAGCATGGCCAATCCACCAGAACCTGAACACTCTGGGTAATTTAGCACACACAATTCACACTAACCTACACACCCCTGGG
Organism: Chiloscyllium punctatum; assembly: GCF_047496795.1. Classification (NCBI taxonomy): domain Eukaryota; kingdom Metazoa; phylum Chordata; class Chondrichthyes; order Orectolobiformes; family Hemiscylliidae; genus Chiloscyllium; species Chiloscyllium punctatum. The sequence goes on along the minus strand of NC_092774.1, from coordinate 42,046,336 downwards.
CACTATGGGCAATTTAGCACACACAATTCACACTAACCTACAAACCCCTGAGCACTCTGGGTAATTTAGCGTGGCCAATCCACCCTAGCCTGCATACCTTTGGACTGTAGGATGAAACCAGAAACCCACACAGACGAAGGGAGAATGTGCAAACTCCACACAGACAGTTGCCCGAGGGTGGAATCGACCCTGGGTGCTGTGAGGCAGCAGTGCTAACCACTGAGCCACCGTGCTGCCCCATGTCAATCCCTTCTGCAATGGTTCTGGTATGATCACACCTTCCCCTGGCATGGTGTGGTTGAGCAGTCCACCATTCTTGACCTGTGTGCCTAACCGGTGTTGTTAGCACACTCTGAAAGCGGCCATTAATGTCTCAGAGAGGATCTTACTCCTGGCTTTGCAAAGTCAATAAGATCATGGCTGATGTCAACTTAACCTCAAATCCATGTTCCTGTTATTCCCCAATAATCTTTCATCCCCTCGGGAATCACTCTCTGGGTGACGCAGTGTGATGGGGCTCATTGGGACTGGGAGACGCTCGCTGTCTGGACTTTCAGCGGGTCACACACGAGCCAATAGACCACTCCCCTTCGTAACTGCTTGGTGTGATTGCCCACCAGCTTTCAATGACTGGGGATGCTCAGACACTTTGCACGTCCACATTTCCCAAGCTCCCACCGTGCGAATAACACCGTCGCTTTCCGTTTTTTTTTCCACACTGGAATGTCGAACTCCCACAGTGCTTGTGCCTTGCCACCATCTGCAGTGAGATGGGATTCAGTTCCACATCCCCGGTGCACTGAGGTGGGACCCTTCGACTTACTGAGCCAGTGGCATAATCACTACCTTCTCCAGCTGGCTGTGTTTCTTCATTTGTGACAACTTCCCCAGTCACTCCACTCACTTCCTCCAAATCAAAGGTGTTGCTGTGGGAAGGCGAGCTTTGTGTGCCTTTTATTCTGGATGTGGGTTTGCTCGCTGAGCTGGGCGGTTTGGTTCCAGATGTTTTGTCGCCCAACTAGGTAACATCTTCAGTGGGCCTCTGGCAAAGCACTGTTCAGGAGTCCTGCTTTCGATTGATAGGGTTTGGGTTTCTTTGGGTTGGTGATGTCACTTCCTGGGGTGAAGTCACTTCCTGTTCTTTTTCTCAGGGGGTGGGAGACGGGGTCGAACTCTGATCCAACCGGAACTCGATCAACGAACACATCTTCAAACTATGACCCCTCGTCCCAGTCAATCCTGCCCTGGGGAAATGTCTCTGGCTATTGACTCTATCTATTCCTCTCATTATTTTGTACACCTGGATCAGGTCTCCTCTCTCCCTCCATCTCTCCAGAGAGAAAAGTCCGAGCTTATTCAACCTCTCTTCATAAGGCAAGCCTTCCAGTCCAGGCAGCATCCTGGTAAACCTTCTTTGCACCCTCTCCAAAGCCTCTGTATCTTTCCGATAGTAGGGCGACCAGAACTGGACACAATATTCCAAGTCTCACCAGGGACTTGTAGAGCTGCAGCAAAACCTCACGGCTCTTAAACTCAATCCCCCTGTTAATGAAAGCCAAAACATCATATGCTTTTTTAACAACCTCCCCCTATAGCTGAAACCCTCCAACCCTGACAACATCCTTGCAAATCTTTTCTGAACCCACTCAAGTTTCACAAAATCTTTCCGATAGGAAGGAGACCAGAATTGCACGCAATATTCCAACAGTGGCCTCACCAATGTCCTGTACAGCTGCAACACGACCTCCCAACTCCTGTACTCAATACTCTGACCAATAAAGGAAAGCATACCAAACGCCTTCGTCACTATCCTATCTACCTGCGACTCCACTTTCAAGGAGCTATAAACCTGCACTCCAAGGTCTCTTTGTTCAGTAACACTCCCTAGGATCTTACCATTAAGTGTCTAAGTCCTGGTAAGATTTGCTTTCCCAAAGTGCAGCACCTCACATTTATCTGAATTAAACTCCCATCTGCCACTCCGCAACCCATTGGCCCATCTGGTCAAGATCCCATTGTAAGCTGAGGTAACCCTCTTCGCTGTCCACTACACCTCCAAATTTGGTGTCATCTGTAAACTTACAAACTGCATCTCTTATGCTCGCATCCAAATCATTTAGATAAATTATGAGAAGTAATGGACCCAGCACCGATCCTTGTGGCACATCGTTGGTCACAGGCCTCCAATTCTGTCTCCAAATGGCTAGTTCTCCCTGTATTCCATGAGATCTAACCTTGCTAATCAGTCTCCCATGGGGAACCTTATTGAATGCCTTACTGAAGTCCATATAGATCACATCCACCAATATGAAGGGAATAGAGGGATATGGATCCTGTAAGTGAAGACAGTTTTAGTATGGAAGGGCAAAATGTGCTGGTGTGGGCTTGGAGGGCCTGTTCCTGTGCTCTGTTGTTCTTTGTTCTTTGCAACAGAAGCTGACTGTGGTCAAAATCCCACAGAACCTGGATCTTTAGTTTCGCTTTCAGCAGTTGCTTTTGAGGTCTTGAAGAAGTGGAAGTTATTTTTCATCTCTGTCCGTTACAGAGCCGATAAGATTCGATAGACTCTGTTACGGTCCCTGCCGAGGGGAGAGTCACCCCAGTATTCAGACAGGGTGTGTAGGGAAACCCGGGGATTAGAGGCCAGTAAGTCTAACATCAGTCGTGAGGAAAATACTCAAATCCATGATCAAGGACTTTATATTGGAGCATTTTGAAAGCAGTGGTGGGATCAGACAGTCAGCATGGATTTAAACAAAGAACAAAGAGAATTTACAGCCCAGGAACAAGCCCTTCGGCCCTTCAAGCCTGAGCTGATCCAAATGTACTGTCTAAACCTGTCGCCCAATTCCTAAACATCTGTATCCCTCTGCTCCCCACCTGCTCATGCATCTGTCCAGATGTATCTTAAATGTATCTCCCGTGCCTGTCTCTACCACCCCTGCTGGCAACGCGTTCCAAACGCCCACCACCCTCTGTGTGAAGTACTTGCCGCGTGTATCCCCCTTAAACTTTCCACCCCTCACCTTGAACGCGTGACCTCTCGTTATTAAATCCTTCACCCTGGGAAAAAAGCTTGTCTCTATCCACCCTGTCTATACCCTTCATGATTTTGTAAACCTCAATCAGGTCCCCCCTCAATCTCCTTTTTTCTAATGAATATAAACCTAACCTACTCAACCTCTCTTCATAGCTCGCACCTTCCATACCAGGCAACATCCTCGTAAACCCTCTCTGCACCCTCTCAAACGCGTGCACATCCTTTTGGTAATGTGGCGACCAGAACTGTACACAGGATTCTAAATGCGGCTGAACCAATGTCTTGTACGATTCTAACATGACTTGCCAGCTCTTATAGTCAGTACCCAGACCAATGAAGGCAAGCAAATTATATCCCTCCTTAACCACTCTACCCACCTGTGCAGGAACCTTCAGGGTACAATGGACCTGTACTCCCAGATCTCTCTGCCCATCAACTTTTCCCAAGGCTCTTCCATTCATTGTATAATTCGCTCTAGAATTAGACTTACCTAAATGCATCACCTCACATTTGTCTGGATTTATGAAGGGGAAATCACGCTTGGCAAATCAATTGGAATTCTATGAAGCTGTAACCAGTGGAGTTGATGAGGGGGAGCCAGTCGATGTGGTATATTTGGACTTTCAGCAAGCATTTGACCAAGATTAAAGCACATCGTATTGGGGACATTTATTGAGATGGACAGAAACCCAGTTGGCAGAGAGGAAGCAAACAGAGAGGAATTAATGGGTCCTTTTCAAATTGGCAAGCAGAAACTGGTGAGGTGCCACAGGGATCTGTACTGGGACTCCAGCCAATCCCAGTATATATTAACCATTTGGATGAGGCAACAAAAGGTAAGATGTCAAAGTGTGTAGCCGATACCAAGTTGGGTGGCAGGGTGGACTGTGACAAGGATGTAGAGATCCTTCAGTATGATCTGGATACATTGGATGAGCAGGTAGTCAACAGCTGATGCAGTAACATTGGGATAAACGTGAGGTTTTACACTTTGGAAACAAACACAAGAAGGCAGGTGACTACCCAACTGGCTATACATTGGGAGAGGGGGGTGTGCAGCAGGAGCTGGGTGTCCTTGTGCACCAGGCGCTGGAGGTAAGTACACAGGAGCAACAGGCAGTAAAGAAGGCGTATGGGATGTTTACCTTCATTGCGAGAGGTTTCGAGGACAGGGATGTCTTGTTGCTGTTATACAGTGCCCTGGTGAGGCCACACCTAAAATACTGTGTGCAGTGTTTGGTCTCCTTTTCTGAGGGAGGATGCACTTGCTCTTGAGGGAGTGCAGCGAGGGTTTCCCAGGCTGATCCCAGGGATGGCGGGACTGACGTATGAGGAGAGATTGACGAGGTTAGGATTGTTTTCACTGGAGTTCAGACAAATCAGGGGGACATCTAACAGACACTTAAAAAATTCTAACAGGACGAGACAGGGTAGATGCAGGGAGGATGTTCCCAACGGTGAGTGTGTCCAGGACCGGTGGGGGGTCACAGTCTGAGGATTCAGGGTGAACCATTTCGGACGGAGATAGGGAGACATTCCCTCACCCACAGAGTGGGGAGCCTGTGGAATTCATTACCACAGGAAGTAGTTGATGCCAAAACTTTGAGTGTATTCAAGAGGCGACTCGATATGCAATTGGGGTGAACGGGATAAAAGGTTATGGGGAGAAAGCAGGATTAGGCAATTGAGTTGGACGATCAGCCATGATGGTGTTGAATGGGCCAAATAGCCTCCTTCTGCTCCTATCTTGTATGTTTCTAAAGGGTGTGGGGGAGGGGGTCTATAGGCGAGACAATCTGTTTTCAAAGGGTGTGTTTATGGGACGTTATTGTATTGAAGCCGTTATTTAGTCATTGTTGCTGCATCAGCTTTTCTGTTGGGCTTTTCTGTCGAGTTCAGTTATCCCAACAACGTCTCCCTTTTGATGAATTATTACTATAGGCGATGAATAAAGTGTGTCCTGGCTTTACGTCCAATTCAAATTCAATTGAATTGCATCTGGAACGCAACACAATAAGAAAAATGTCGTGTCTGCACTGTCCTCTGAATAGTTTGAGGGGGTTTGCACCATAACCCGAGGGGATCATTTGCTCTGAGATCGTGTATTGATTAGCTTAGATTCCCTACAGTGTGGAAAAAGTCCTTCGGCCCAACCAGTCCTCCGAAGAGTAACCCACCCAGATCCCATTTCCCTCTGACTAATGTACCTAACGCTATGGGCGATTTAGCATGGCCAATTCATCCTGACCTGCACATCTTTGGACTGAGGGAAGAAACCAAAGCACTTGGAGGAAACCCACGCAGACATGGGGAGAATGTGCAAACTCCACACAGACAGATGCCCGAGGCTGGAATCGAACCTGGTTATCTGGTGCTGTGAGGCAGCAGTGCTAACCACTGAGCCACCATACCGCCTATGTGCCTGTGGACATTACCAGCTCCTAAAATAGCTTCATCCCTGGTTGGCTCCCTGGAATATGGTTCTTGAAAGCAGTCTAAGAATTCGACCATCTGGGAGCATCACCTCGTGCGAAGATTCCCCTCTGAGCCACTCACCGTCCTGACTTGGAAATATATCCTTCGTTGTCACTGAGTCAAAATCCTGGAGCTCCCCAGCCCCCTCTATCGGCATTGTGCAGCTCCCTCCAGCACATGGACCATCGCAGTGGTTCAAGGAGACAGCTCACCACCGCCTTCTCTATGTTTGTATAGGGGTCTGGGGAGAAAGCAGGAACTGGGTACTCAGCTAAATAGTCAGCCGTGATCTTATTGAATGCTGCAGCAGGTATGAAGGGCCGAATGGCCCTTTCCTGCTTCATTGTCTACATTTCTCAAGGGTAACCATGGACCCAGACACCGACGCTAGCCCCCCCCCCGAGTTTCATTTAGGTAAAACAGCCAGTTGGGACGACTGGTCCAATGTCAGGAGTCACAGGATGTCTGAGGAAAGGGCCTGTTGGAGGATAACCTGGTGTCGTGTGATGTTTGAGTTTGTCCACCCCACCGGCATCGCCACATCACGGCCCCCAACTCAAGATTGGTCTCGGCGAATTGAGCCTATCGTCCCTGCTCTGCATAACCGTCCTGCTGTTGCCGTGTCTGCACCCACCTTCTGGTCACCGTACCTGTTCTGTTGGCATCTCCTCGTGGTTTGTACCTTCCTGTTTTAAGGTTAGAGGACAGTGACGAGGGAAAACGCTTTTGTTTTTAAATCCGTGGACAATGTGACTTTGCGACTCTCTGCCTCAGCTTGCCAATGTCGATAGATGCACCATAGAAAGCATCCTATCTGGATGCGTCACAGCTTGGAATGGTAAGTGCCCTGCCCAGGACCGTGACAAACTACAGAGAGTCGTGAACACAGCCCAGTCCATCGCACAAGCCAACCTTCCATCCATTGTCTCCTTCTATACATCCCTCGTCTACCAGAGGAAGGAAGCCAAAATAATCAAAAGATCCCTCCCCACCCCACTAATACTCTTCCAACCAGCAGGAGATATAAAAGCTCAAACACACACTGCTTCCCCACTGTCTGTTTAGATCAGATTACCCTACAGTGTGGAAACAGGCCCTTCGGCCCAACAAGTCCACACTGACCCTCCGAAGAGTAACCCACCCAGATCCATTGCCCTCTGACTAATGCACCTAACACCATGGGCAATTTAGCATGGCCAATTCACCCTGACCTGCACATCTTTGGACTGTGGGAGGAAACCGGAGCACCCGGAGGAAACCCACGCAGACACGGGGGAGAATGTGCAAACCCCACACAGATAGTTGCCCCAAGACTGGAATCGAACCTGGGACCCTGGTGCTGTGAGGCAGCAGTGCTAACCACTGAGCCACCGTGCCGCCCTGTATTACCCTTATGTACCTTGTATGGTCTGACCTTCCTGAAATGTACACAAAACAAAACTTTTCACTGTACGTGGGACAACAATAAATCAAATTTAAATAAAAAACGATGGTGGAGTCATAGAGTCATAGAGATGTACAGCATGGAAACAGACCCTTCGGTCCAACCTGTCCATGCCGACCAGATATCCCACCCCAATCTAGTCCCACCTGCCAGCGCCCAGCCCATATCCCTCCAAACCCTTCCTATTCATATTCCCATCCAAATGCCTCTTAAATGTTGCAATTGTACCAGCCTCCAGCACTTCCTCTGGCAGCTCATTCCATACCCGTACCACCCTCTGTGTGAAAAAGTTGCCCCTTAGGTCTCTTTTATATCTTTCCCCTCTCACCCTAAACCTAGGCCCTCTAGTTCTGGACTCCCCGACCCCAGGGAAAAGACTTTGCCTGTTTACCCTATCCATGCCCCTCATAATTTTGTAAACCTCTATAAGGTCACCCCTCAGCCTCCGACGCTCCAGGGAAAACAGCCCCAGCCTGTTCAGCCTCTCCCTGTAGCTCAGATCCTCCAACCCTGGCAACATCCTTGTAAATCTTTTCTGAACCCTTTCAAGTTTCACACAGATTACAACAGGATCTGGACCAGATGGGCCAATGGGCCGAGAAGTGGCAGATGGAGTTTAATTCAGATAAATGCGAGGTGCTGCATTTTGGGAAAGCAAATCTTAGCAGGACTTACGCACTTAATGGTAAGGTCCTAGGGAGTGTTGCTGAACAAAGAGACCTTGGAGTGCAGGTTCATAGCTCCTTGAAAGTGGAGTCGCAGGTAGATAGGATAGTGAAGGTGGCGTTTGGTATGCTTTCCTTTATTGGTCAGAGTATTGAGTACAGGAGTTGGGAGGTCATGTTGCGGCTGTACAGGACATTGGTGAGGCCACTGTTGGAATATTGCGTACAATTCTGGTCTCCTTCCTATTGGAAAGTGTATCGACAATTAGATTCTCATTGGACGGGGGAATCAAAGGGGCCGGGTTGAGACGGACATTGACCTGAAACATCGGGCTGGAGACTGTGACTCACTAGTTCCAGGTTTCCTGTTGGGAGTGGAGTGGGATGGGAGGGGAGTTGGTTGCACTTTCTCAGCCAGGACGGTAGCATATAAGGCACCCCAACCCCTTCCACCCTCCATCCCAAATCGGTGGAATGGAGGGGTCCAGGCAATGGTCACATCACGGTAACCAACCTCAAAGACCGCAACCCATCGCCGCCCGCGATTCAGGCAGCCGCGAGTGGGATCCTGCTGTGCAGTGGGCACGTCACACCCACCCTGGGCTGGAGGGTTGACCGTGCCTCATTTGCAAAGCACGAGCTGCCCGACCAGGCAGTGAGGGAGTGGGGGAGGGACCGCTGGCACCCACCACGCGCCCAGAGTGATGACAGCGGGTGGTTTCTCGGACTGGAGGCCCCCCGACCAGCAGCAGACCGGCATTTTGGGAAAACAGACAAGGACAAGACTCATACAATCAAATGTAGGCCCTCGGGTGGTGGTGTAAAACAGAGAGGCCGAGGGGTTCTTGGAAGTTTGCCTCACCTACAGCTGGGGTGGGGAAGAAGGTGTTGAACACGCTTGGCTTCAGACTTGTGAGCAGAGACATTGGGATATGCTGGAGAGGATGTCCCGGATCCTGGTGAGGATCCTTCTGGAATACTGGCTCCACTTCTTCTTGAATTCATAGGATCCCTACAATGAGAAAACAGGCCCTTCGGCCCAACGGGTCCACACCGACCCTCCGAAGAGTAACCCACCCACACCCATTCCCCCACCCCTATCACTCTATCTTTCCCCTGATAAATGCATCTCACACTAAGGGCAATTTAGCATGTCCATCCTGCTGGGCCCACTCCAGCCCGTCCTGCTGGGCCCACTCCAGTCCGTCCTGCTGGGCCCACTCCAGTCCGTGCTGCTGGGCCCACTCCAGTCCGTGCTGCTGGGCCCACTCCAGTCCGTGCTGCTGGGCCCACTCCAGTCCGTGCTGCTGGGACCACTCCAGTCCATCCTGCTGGGCCCACTCTAGTCCATCCTGCTGGGCCCACTCCAGTCCATCCTGCAGGGCCCACTCCAGTCCATCCTGCTGGGCCCACTCGAGTCCATCCTGCAGGGTCCACTCGAGTCCATCCTGCAGGGCCCACTCCAGTCCGTGCTGCTGGGACCACTCCAGTCCATGCTGCTGGGCCCACTCCAGTCCGTGCTGCTGGGAACACTCCAGTCCGTGCTGCTGGGCCCACTCCTGTCCGTGCTGCTGGGCCCACTCCAGTCCGTGCTGCTGTGCCCACTCCAGTCCGTGCTGCCGGGCCCACTCCAGTCCGTGCTGCCGGGCCCACTCCAGTCCGTGCTGCTGGGCCCACTCCACTCCGTGCTGCTGGGCCCACTCCAGTCCGTGCTGCTGGGCCCACTCCAGTCCGTGCTGCTGGGCCCACTCCACTCCGTGCTGCTGGGCCCACTCCAGTCCATGCTGCTGGGACCACTCCAGTCCGTGCTGCTGGGCCCACTCCAGTCCGTGCTGCTGGGCTCACACCAGTCCGTGCTGCTGGGCCCACTCCAGTCCATGCTGCTGGGCTCACACCAGTCCATGCTGCTGGGCCTACTCCAGACCGTGCTGCTATGCCCACTCCAGTCTGTGCTGCTGGGCCCACTCCAGTCCATGCTGCTGGGCTCACACCAGTCCATCCTGCAGGGCCCACTCCAGTCCATCCTGCTGGGCCCACTCCAGTCCGTGCTGCTGGGACCACTCCAGTCCGTGCTGCTGGGCCCACTCCAGTCCGTGCTGCTGGGCCCACTCCAGTCCGTGCTGCTGGGCTCACACCGGTCCGTGCTGCTGGGCCCACTCCAGTCCATGCTGCTGGGCCCACTCCAGTCCGTGCTGCTGGGCCGACTCCAGTCCGTGCTGCTGGGCCCACTCCACTCCGTGCAGCTGGGCCCACTCCAGTCCGTGCTGCTGGGCCCACTCCAGTCTGTGCTGCTGGGCCCACTCCAGTCCATCCTGCTGGGCCCACTCCAGTCCGTGCTGCTGGGCCCACTCCAGTCCATGCTGCTGGGCCCACTCCAGTCCGTGCTGCTGGGCCCACTCCAGTCCATGCTGCTGGGCTCACACCACTCCGTGCTGCTGGGCTCACACCAGTCCATGCTGCTGGGCCCACTCCAGTCCGTGCTGCTGGGGTCACACCAGTCCATGCTGCTGGGCCCACTCCAGTCCGTGCTGCTGGGCCCACTCCAGTCCGTGCTGCTGGGCTCACACCAGTCCATGCTGCTGGGCCCAATCCAGTCCGTGCTGCTGCGCCCACTCCAGTCCGTGCTGCTGGGACCACTCCAGTCCATCCTGCTGGGCCCACTCTAGTCCATCCTGCTGGGCCCACTCCAGTCCATGCTGCTGGGCCCGCTCCAGTCCGTGCTGCTGGGAACACTCCAGTCCGTGCTGCTGGGCTCACACCAGTCCGTGCTGCTGGGCCCACTCCAGTCCATGCTGCTGGGCTCACACCAGTCCATGCTGCTGGGCGCACTCCAGTCCATGCTGCTGGGCTCACACCAGTCCATCCTGCTGGGTCCACTCGAGTCCATCCTGCAGGGCCCACTCCAGTCCGTGCTGCTGGGACCACTCCAGTCCATGCTGCTGGGCCCACTCCAGTCCGTGCTGCTGGGAACACTCCAGTCCGTGCTGCTGGGCTCACACCAGTCCGTGCTGCTGGGCCCACTCCAGTCCATGCTGCTGGGCTCACACCAGTCCATGCTGCTGGGCCCACTCCAGTCCATGCTCCTGGGCCCACTCCAGTCCATGCTCCTGGGCCCACTCCAGTCCGTGCTGCTGGGACCACTCCAGTCCATGCTGCTGGGCCCACTCCAGTCCGTGCTGCTGGGAACACTCCAGTCCGTGCTGCTGGGCTCACACCAGTCCGTGCTGCTGGGCCCACTCCAGTCCATGCTGCTGGGCTCACACCAGTCCATGCTGCTGGGCCCACTCCAGCCCGTGCTGCTGGGCCCACTCCAGTCCGTGCTGCTGGGCCCACTCCAGCCCGTCCTGCTGGGCCCACTCCAGTCCGTGCTGCTGGGCCCACTCCAGTCCGTGCTGCTGGGCTCACACCAGTCCATGCTGCTGGGCCCAATCCAGTCCGTGCTGCAGCGCACACTCCAGTCCGTGCTGCTGGGCCTACTCCAGACCGTGCTGCTATGCCCACTCCAGTCTGTGCTGCTGGGCCCACTCCAGTCCATGCTGCTGGGCTCACACCAGTCCATCCTGCAGGGCCCACTCCAGTCCATCCTGCTGGGCCCACTCCAGTCCGTGCTGCTGGGACCACTCCAGTCCATCCTGCTGGGCCCACTCCAGTCCATGCTGCTGGGCCCGCTCCAGTCCGTGCTGCTGGGAACACTCCAGTCCGTGCTGCTGGGCTCACACCAGTCCGTGCTGCTGGGCCCACTCCAGTCCATGCTGCTGGGCTCACACCAGTCCATGCTGCTGGGCGCACTCCAGTCCATGCTGCTTGGCTCACACCAGTCCATTCTGCTGGGTCCACTCGAGTCCATTCTGCAGGGCCCACTCCAGTCCGTGCTGCTGGGACCACTCCAGTCCATGCTGCTGGGCCCACTCCAGTCCGTGCTGCTGGGAACACTCCAGTCCGTGCTGCTGGGCTCACACCAGTCCGTGCTGCTGGGCCCACTCCAGTCCATGCTGCTGGGCTCACACCAGTCCATGCTGCTGGGCCCACTCCAGTCCATGCTCCTGGGCCCACTCCAGTCCGTGCTGCTGGGCTCACACCAGTCCATGCTGCTGGGCCTACTCCAGATCGTGCTGCTATGCCCACTCCAGTCTGTGCTGCTGGGCCCACTCCAGTCCATGCTGCTGGGCTCACACCAGTCCATCCTGCAGGGCCCACTCCAGTCCATCCTGCTGGGCCCACTCCAGTCCGTGCTGCTGGGACCACTCCAGTCCGTGCTGCTGGGCCCACTCCAGTCCGTGCTGCTGGGCCCACTCCAGTCCGTGCTGCTGGGCTCACACCGGTCCGTGCTGCTGGGCCCACTCCAGTCCATGCTGCTGGGCCCACTCCAGTCCGTGCTGCTGGGCCCACTCCAGTCCGTGCTGCTGGGCCCACTCCACTCCGTGCAACTGGGCCCACTCCAGTCCGTGCTGCTGGGCCCACTCCAGTCCGTGCTGCTGGGCCCACTCCAGTCCGTGCTGCTGGGCCCACTCCAGTCTGTGCTGCTGGGCCCACTCCAGTCCATCCTGCTGGGCCCACTCCAGTCCGTGCTGCTGGGCCCACTCCAGTCCGTGCTGCTGGGCCCACTCCAGCCCGTCCTGCTGGGCCCACTCCAGTCCATGCTGCTGGGCCCACTCCAGTCCGTGCTGCTGGGCTCACACCAGTCCATGCTGCTGGGCCTACTCCAGACCGTGCTGCTATGCCCACTCCAGTCTGTGCTGCTGGGCCCACTCCAGTCCATGCTGCTGGGCTCACACCAGTCCATCCTGCAGGGCCCACTCCAGTCCATCCTGCTGGGCCCACTCCAGTCCGTGCTGCTGGGCCCACTCCAGTCCGTGCTGCTGGGCTCACACCGGTCCGTGCTGCTGGGCCCACTCCAGTCCATGCTGCTGGGACCACTCCAGTCCATGCTGCTGGGCCCACTCCAGTCCGTGCTGCTGGGCCCACTCCAGTCCGTGCTGCTGGGCCCACTCCAGTCCGTGCTGCTGGGCCCACTCCAGTCCGTGCTGCTGGGCCCACTCCAGTCCATCCTGCTGGGCCCACTCCAGTCCGTGCTGCTGGGCCCACTCCAGTCCATGCTGCTGGGCCCACTCCAGTCCGTGCTGCTGGGCCCACTCCAGTCCGTGCTGCTGGGCCCACTCCAGTCCATGCTGCTGGGCTCACACCAGTCCGTGCTGCTGGGCTCACACCAGTCCATGCTGCTGGGCCCACTCCAGTCCGTGCTGCTGGGCTCACACCAGTCCATGCTGCTGGGCCCACTCCAGTCCGTGCTGCTGGGCCCACTCCAGTCCGTGCTGCTGGGCTCACACCAGTCCATGCTGCTGGGCCCAATCCAGTCCGTGCTGCTGGGACAACTCCAGTCCGTGCTGCTGGGACCACTCCAGTCCATCCTGCTGGGCCCACTCTAGTCCATCCTGCTGGGCCCACTCCAGTCCATCCTGCAGGGCCCACTCCAGTCCATCCTGCTGGGCCCACTCGACTCCATCCTGCAGGGTCCACTCGAGTCCATCCTGCAGGGCCCACTCCAGTCTGTGCTGCTGGGACCACTCCAGTCCATGCTGCTGGGCCCACTCCAGTCCGTGCTGCTGGGAACACTCCAGTCCATGCTGCTGGGCCCACTCCTGTCCGTGCTGCTGGGACCACTCCAGTCCGTGCTGCTGGGCCCACTCCAGTCCGTGCTGCTGGGCCCACTCCAGTCCGTGCTGCCGGGCCCACTCCAGTCTGTGCTGCCGGGACCACTCCAGTCCGTGCTGCTGGGCCCACTCCAGTCCGTGCTGCTGGGACCACTCCACTCCGTGCTGCTGGGCCCACTCCAGTCCATGCTGCTGGGACCACTCCAGTCCGTGCTGCTGGGCCCACTCCAGTCCGTGCTGCTGGGCTCACACCAGTCCGTGCTGCTGGGCCCACTCCAGTCCATGCTGCTGGGCACACACCAGTCCATGCTGCTGGGCCCACTCCAGTCCATGCTCCTGGGCCCACTCCAGTACAACCTGCAGGGCTACTCCAGTCCATGCTGCTGGGACCACTCCAGTCCGTATTGCTGGGACCACTGTAGTCCACCCTGCAGGGCCCACTCCAGTCCATGCTGCTGGGACCACTATAGTCCACCCTGCAGGGCCCACTCCAGTCCATCCTGCTGGGCCCACTCCAGTCCATCCTGCTGGGCCCACTCCAGTCCATGCTGCTGGGCCCACTATAGTCCACCCTGCTGGGCCCACTCCAGTCCATCCTGCAGGCCACACTCCAGTCCATCCTGTTGGGCCCACTCCAGTCCATCCTGCTGGGCCCACAATAGTCCACCCTGCTGGGCCCACTCCAGTCCGTGCTGCTGGGCCCACTCCAGTCCGTGCTGCTGGGCCCACTCCAGCCCGTGCTGCTGGGCCCACTCCAGTCCGTGCTGCTGGGCCTACTCCAGTACATGCTGATGGGCCCACTCCAGCCCGTCCTGCTGGGCCCACTCCAGTCCGTGCTGCTGGGCCTACTCGAGTACATGCTGCCGAGCCCACTCCAGTCCGTGCTGCTGGGCCCACTCCAGTCCGTGCTGCTGGGCCCACTCCAGTCCGTGCTGCTGGGCCCACTCCAGTCCGTGCTGCTGGGCCTACTCCAGTACATGCTGCCGAGCCCACTCCAGTCCGTGCTGCTGGGCCCACTCCAGTCCGTCCTGCTGGGCCCACTCCAGTCCGTGCTGCTGGGCCCACACCAGTCCGTGCTGCTGGGCCCACTCCAGTCCGTGCTGCTGGGCTCACACCAGTCTGTGCTGCTGGGCCCACGCCAGTCCGCGCTGCTGGGCCCACTCCAGTCCGTCCTGCTGGGCCGACTCCAGTCCGTGCTGGGGGCCCACTCCAGTCCGTGCTGCTGGGCCCACTCCAATCCGTGCTGCTGGGCTCACACCAGTCCGTGCTGCTGGGACCACTCCAGTCCGTGCTGCTGGGCCCACACCAGTCCGTGCTGCTGGGACCACTCCAGTCCGTGCTGCTGGGCCCACACCAATCCGTCCTGCTGGGCCCACTCCAGTCCATGCTGCTGGGCCCACTCCAGTCCGTGCTGCTGGGCCCACTCCAATCCGTGCTGCTGGGCTCACACCAGTCCATGCTGCTGGGACCACTCCAGTCCGTGCTGCTGGGCCCACTCCAGTCCGTGCTGCTGGGCACACACCAGTCCATGCTGCTGGGCCCACTCCAGTCCATCCTGCTGTGCTCACACCAGTCCATGCTGCTGGGCCCACTCCAGTCCGTGCTGCTGGGCCCACTCAAGTCCGTGCTGCTGGGACCACTCCAGTCCGTGCTGCTGGGCCCACTCCAATCCGCGCTGCTGGGCCCACTCCAGTCCGTGCTGCTGGGCCCACTCCAGTCCGTGCTGCTGGGCCCACACCAATCCATGCTGCTGGGCTCACACCAGTCCATGCTACTGGGCCCCACTCCAGTCCGTGCTGCTGGGCCCACACCAGTCCGTGCTGCTGGGACCACTCCAGTCCGTGCTGCTGGGCCCACACCAGTCCGTGCTGCTGGGACCACTCCAGTCCGTGCTGCTGGGCCCACTCCAGTCCGTGCTGCTGGGCTCACACCAGTCCATGCTGCTGGGCCCACTCCAGTCCATCCTGCTGGGCTCACACCAGTCCATGCTGCTGGGCCCACTCCAGTCCGTGCTGCTGGGCCCACTCCAGTCCGTGCTGCTGGGACCACTCCAGTCCGTGCTGCTGGGCCCACTTCAGTCCGTGCTGCTGGGCTCACACCAGTCCATGCTGCTGGGCCCACTCCAGTCCATGCTGCTGGGCCCACTCCAGTCCGTGCTGCTGGGCTCACACCAGTCCATGCTGCTGGGCCCACTCCAGTCCGTGCTGCTGGGCCCACTCCATTCCGTGCTGCTGGGCTCACACCAGTCCATGCTGCTGGGCCCACTCCAGTCCATGCTGCTGGGCCCACTCCAGTACAACCTGCAGGGCTACTCCAGTCCATGCTGCTGGGCCCCACTCCAGTCCGTGTTGCTGGGCCCACTCCAGTCCATGCTGCTGGGCCCACTCCAGTCCATGCTGCTGGGCCCACTATAGTCCACCCTGCTGGGCCCACTCCAGTCCATCCTGCTGGGCCCACTCTAGTCCATCCTGCTGGGCCCACTCTAGTCCATCCTGCTGGGCCCACTCCAGTCCGTGCTGCAGGGCCCACTCCAATCCATCCTGCTGGGCCCACTCCAGTCCGCGCTGTTGGGCCCACTCCAGTCCGTGCTGCTGGGACCACTCCAGTCCGTGCTGCTGGGCCCACTCCAGTCCATGCTGCTGGGCCCACTCCAGTCCGTGCTGTTGGGCCCACTCCAGTCCGTGCTGCTGGGCCCACTCCAGTCCGCGCTGTTGGGCCCACTCCAGTCCGTGCTGCTGGGACCACTCCAGTCCGTGCTGCTGGGCCCACTCCAGTCCGTCCTGCTGGGCCCACTCCAGTCCGCGCTGTTGGGCCCACTCCAGTCCGTGCTGCTGGGACCACTCCAGTCCGTGCTGCTGGGCCCACTCCAGTCCGTGCTGCTGGGCCCACTCCAGTCCGTGCTGCTGGGCCCACTCCAGTCCGTGCTGCTGGGCCCACTCCAGTCCCTGCTGCTGGGCCCACTCCAGTCCGCGCTGTTGGGCCCACTCCAGTCCGTGCTGCTGGGACCACTCCAGTCCGTGCTGCTGGGCCCACTCCAGTCCGTGCTGCTGGGCCCACTCCAGTCCGTGCTGTTGGGCCCACTCCAGTCCGTGCTGCTGGGCCCACTCCAGTCTGTGCTGCTGGGCCCACTCCCGTCTGTGCTGGTGGGCCCACTCCAGTCTGTGCTGCTGGGCCCACTCCAGTCCGTGCTGCTGGGCCCACTCCAGTCCGTGCTGCTGGGCC
The DNA here is from genome assembly GCF_047496795.1 of Chiloscyllium punctatum. NCBI lineage: Eukaryota > Metazoa > Chordata > Chondrichthyes > Orectolobiformes > Hemiscylliidae > Chiloscyllium > Chiloscyllium punctatum. The sequence continues at coordinate 42,029,839 of NC_092774.1, read as the reverse complement.
CACACCAGTCCGTGCTACTGAGCCCACTCCAGTCCGTGCTGCTGGGCCCACTCCAGCCCGTGCTGCTGGGCCCACTCCAGCCCGTGCTGCTGGCACACTCCAGTCCATCCTGCTGGGCCCACTCCAGTCCGTGCTACTGAGCCCACTCCAGTCCGTGCTGCTGGGCCCACTTCAGCCCGTGCTGCTGGGTCCACTCCAGTCCGTGCTGCTGGGCCTACTCCAGTCCGTGCTGCTGGGCCCACTCCAGTCCGTGCTGCTGGGCCCACTCTAGTCGATCCTGCTGGGCCCACTCCAGTCCATCCTGCTGGGCCCACTGTAGTCCATCCTGCTGGGCCCACTCCAGTCCATCCTGCTGGGCCCACTCTAGTCCATCCTGCTGGGCCCACTCTAGTCCATCCTGCTGGGCCCACTCCAGTCCGTGCTGCAGTGCCCACTCCAATCCGTCCTGCTGGGCCCACTCCAGTCCGCGCTGTTGGGCCCAGTCCAGTCCGTGCTGCTGGGACCACTCCAGTCCGTGCTGCTGGGCCCACTCCAGTCCATGCTGCTGGGCCCACTCCAGTCCGTGCTGTTGGGCCCACTCCAGTCCGTGCTGCTGGGCCCACTCCAGTCCGCGCTGTTGGGCCCACTCCAGTCCGTGCTGCTGGGACCACTCCAGTCCGTGCTGCTGGGCCCACTCCAGTCCGTCCTGCTGGGCCCACTCCAGTCCGCGCTGTTGGGCCCACTCCAGTCCGTGCTGCTGGGACCACTCCAGTCCGTGCTGCTGGGCCCACTCCAGTCCATGCTGCTGGGCCCACTCCAGTCCGTGCTGCTGGGCCCACTCCAGTCCGTGCTGCTGGGCCCACTCCAGTCGGTGCTGCTGGGCCCACTCCAGTCCGCGCTGTTGGGCCCACTCCAGTCCGTGCTGCTGGGACCACTCCAGTCCGTGCTGCTGGGCCCACTCCAGTCCGTGCTGCTGGGCCCACACCAGTCCGTGCTACTGAGCCCACTCCAGTCCGTGCTGCTGGGCCCACTCCAGCCCGTGCTGCTGGGCCCACTCCAGCCCGTGCTGCTGGGCACACTCCAGTCCATCCTGCTGGGCCCACTCCAGTCCGTGCTACTGAGCCCACTCCAGTCCGTGCTGCTGGGCCCACTTCAGCCCGTGCTGCTGGGTCCACTCCAGTCCGTGCTGCTGGGCCCACTCCAGTCCGTGCTGCTGGGCCCACTCCAGTCCGTGCTGCTGGGCCCACTCTAGTCCATCCTGCTGGGCCCACTCCAGTCCATCCTGCTGGGCCCACTGTAGTCCATCCTGCTGGGCCCACTCCAATCCGTGCTGCTGGGCTCACACCAGTCCGTGCTGCTGGGACCACTCCAGTCCGTGCTGCTGGGCCCACACCAGTCCGTGCTGCTGGGACCACTCCAGTCCGTGCTGCTGGGCCCACACCAGTCCGTGCTGCTGGGACCACTCCAGTCCGTGCTGCTGGGCCCACTCCAGTCCGTGCTGCTGGGCACACACCAGTCCATGCTGCTGGGCCCACTCCAGTCCATCCTGCTGGGCTCACACCAGTCCATGCTGCTGGGCCCACTCCAGTCCGTGCTGCTGCGCCCACTCAAGTCCGTGCTGCTGGGACCACTCCAGTCCGTGCTGCTGGGCCCACTCCAGTCCGCACTGCTGGGCCCACTCCAGTCCGTGCTGCTGGGCCCACTCTAGTCCGTGCTGCTGGGCCCACACCAATCCATGCTGCTGGGCTCACACCAGTCCATGCTACTGGGCCCCACTCCAGTCCGTGCTGCTGGGCCCACACCAGTCCGTGCTGCTGGGACCACTCCAGTCCGTGCTGCTGGGCCCACACCAGTCCGTGCTGCTGGGACCACTCCAGTCCGTGCTGCTGGGCCCACTCCAGTCCGTTCTGCTGGGCTCACACCAATCCATGCTGCTGGGCCCACTCCAGTCCATCCTGCTGGGCTCACACCAGTCCATGCTGCTGGGCCCACTCCAGTCCGTGCTGCTGGGCCCACTCCAGTCCGTGCTGCTGGGACCACTCCAGTCCGTGCTGCTGGGCCCACTTCAGTCCGTGCTGCTGGGCCCACTCCAGTCCATCCTGCTGGGCTCACACCAGTCCATGCTGCTGGGCCCACTCCAGTCCATGCTGCTGGGCCCACTCCAGTACAACCTGCAGGGCTACTCCAGTCCATGCTGCTGGGCCCCACTCCAGTCCGTGTTGCTGGGCCCACTCCAGTCCATGCTGCTGGGCCCACTCCAGTCCATGCTGCTGGGCCCACTATAGTACACCCTGCTGGGCCCACTCCAGTCCATCCTGCTGGGCCCACTCCAGTCCATCCTGCTGGGCCCACTCCAGTCCATCCTGCTGGGCCCACTCTAGTCCATCCTGCTGGGCCCATTCTAGTCCATCCTGCTGGGCCCACTCCAGTCCGTGCTGCAGGGCCCACTCCAGTCCGTCCTGCTGGGCCCACTCCAGTCTGCGCTGTTGGGTCCACTCCAGTCCGTGCTGCTTGGACCACTCCAGTCCGTGCTGCTGGGCCCACTCCAGTCCATGCTGCTGGGCCCACTCCAGTCCGTGCTGTTGGGCCCACTCCAGTCCGTGCTGCTGGGCCCACTCCAGTCCGCGCTGTTGGGCCCACTCCAGTCCGTGCTGCTGGGACCACTCCAGTCCGTGCTGCTGGGCCCACACCAGTCCGTGCTGCTGGGCCCACTCCAGTCCGTGCTGTTGGGCCCACTCCAGTCCGTGCTGCTGGGCCCACTCCAGTCTGTGCTGCTGGGCCCACTCCCGTCTGTGCTGCTGGACCCACTCCCGTCTGTGCTGCTGGGCCCACTCCAGACTGTGCTGCTGGGCCCACTCCAGTCCGTGCTGGTGGGCCCACTCCAGTCTGTGCTGCTGGGCCCTTCTCCAGTCCGTGCTGCTGGGCCCACTCCAGTCCGTGCTGCTGGGCCCACTCCAGTCCGTGCTACTGAGCCCACTCCAGTCCGTGCTGCTGGGCCCACTTCAGCCCGTGCTGCTGGGTCCACTCCAGTCCGTGCTGCTGGGCCCACTCCAGTCCGTGCTGCTGGGCCCACTCCAGTCAATGCGGCTGGGTCCACTCTAGTCCATCCTGCTGGGCCCACTCCAGTCCATCCTGCTGGGCCCACTCTAGTCCATCCTGCTGGGCCCACTCCAGTCAGTGCTGCTGGGCCCACTCCAGTCAATGCTGCTGGGCCCACTCCAGTCCGTGCTGTTGGGCCCACTCCAGTCCATGCTGCTGGGCCCACTCCAGTCAGTGCTGCTGGGCCCACTCCAGTCACTGCTGCTGGGCCCACTCCAGTCCATCCTGCTGGGCCCACTCCAGTCCGTGCTGCTGGGCCCACTCCAGTCCGTGCTGCTGGGCCCACTCCAGTCCGTGCTGTTGGGCCCACTCCTGTCCATGCTGCTGGGCCCACTCCAGTCCGTGCTGCTGAGACCACTCCAGTCCGTGCTGTTGGGCCCACTCCAGTCCATGCTGCTGGGCCCACTCCAGTCCGCGCTGATGGGCCCACTCCAGTCCATGCTGCTGGGCCCCACTCCAGTCCGTGCTGTTCGGCCCACTCCAGGACGTGCTGCTGGGCCCACTCCAGTCAGTGCTGCTGGGCCCACTCCAGTCAGTGCTGCTGGGCCCACTCCAGTCCGCGCTGCTGGGCCCAGTCCAGTCAGTGCTGCTGGGCCCACTCCAGTCTGTGCTGCTGGGCCCACTCCAGTCAGTGCTGCTGGGCCCACTCCAGTCCGTGCTGCTGGGCCCACTCCAGTCCCTGCTGCAGGGCCCACTCCAGTCCGTGCTGCTGGGCCCACTCTAGTCCATCCTGCTGGGCCCACTCCAGTCCCTGCTGCTGGGCCCACTCTAGTCCATCCTGCTGGGCCCACTCCAGTCCCTGCTGCAGGGCCCACTCTAGTCCATCCTGCTGGGCCCACTCCAGTGCGGGCTTTTGGGCCTACTCCAGTCCATGCTGCTGGGCCCACTCCAGTCCGTGCTGCTGAGACCACTCCAGTCCATGCTGTTGGGCCAACTCCAGTCCATGCTGCTGGGCCCACTCCAGCCCGTGCTGCTGGGCCCACTCCAGCCCGTGCTGCTGGGCCCACTCCAGTCCATCCTGCTGGGCCCACTCCAGTCCGTGCTACTGAGCCCACTCCAGTCCGTGCTGCTGGGCCCACTTCAGCCCGTGCTGCTGGGTCCACTCCAGTCTGTGCTGCTGGGCCCACTCCAGTCCGTGCTGCTGGGCCCACTCCAGTCCGTGCTGCTGGGCCCACTCTAGTCCATCCTGCTGGGCCCACTCCAGTCCGTGCTGCTGGGCCCACTCTAGTCCATCCTGCTGGGCCCACTCCAATCCGTGCTGCTGGGCTCACACCAGTCCGTGCTGCTGGGACCACTCCAGTCCGTGCTGCTGGGCCCACACCAGTCCGTGCTGCTGGGACTACTCCAGTCCGTGCTGCTGGGCCCACACCAGTCCGTGCTGCTGGGACCACTCCAGTCCGTGCTGCTGGGCCCACTCCAGTCCGTGCTGCTGGGCACACACCAGTCCATGCTGCTGGGCCCACTCCAGTCCATCCTGCTGGGCTCACACCAGTCCATGCTGCTGGGCCCACTCCAGTCCGTGCTGCTGGGCCCACTCCAGTCCGTGCTGCTGGGCCCACTCCAGTCCGTGCTGCTGGGTCCACTCCAGTCCGTGCTGCTGGGCCCACTCCAGTCCGTGCTGCTGGGCCCACTCCAGTCCGTGCTGCTGGGCCCACTCCAGTCTGTGCTGCTGGGCCCACTCCCGTCTGTGCTGCTGGGCCCACTCCAGACTGTGCTGCTGGGCCCACTCCAGTCCGTGCTGGTGGGCCCACTCCAGTCTGTGCTGCTGGGCCCACTCCAGTCCGTGCTGCTGGGCCCACTCCAGTCCGTGCTGCTGGGCCCACACCAGTCCGTGCTACTAAGCCCACTCCAGTCCGTGCTGCTGGGCCCACTCCAGCCCGTGCTGCTGGGCCCACTCCAGCCCGTGCTGCTGGGCCCACTCCAGTCCATCCTGCTGGGCCCACTCCAGTCCGTGCTACTGAGCCCACTCCAGTCTGTGCTGCTGGGCCCACTTCAGCCCGTGCTGCTGGGTCCACTCCAGTCCGTGCTGCTGGGCCCACTCCAGTCCGTGCTGCTGGGCCCACTCCAGTCCGTGCTGCTGGGCCCACTCTAGTCCATCCTGCTGGGCCCACACCAGTCCATCCTGCTGGGCCCACTCTAGTCCATCCTGCTGGGCCCACTCTAGTCCATCCTGCTGGGCCCACTCCAGTGCGGGCTTTTGGGCCTACTCCAGTCCATGCTGCTGGGCCCACTCCAGTCCGTGCTGCTGAGACCACTCCAGTCCGTGCTGTTGGGCCAACTCCAGTCCATGCTGCTGGGCCCACTCCAGCCCGTGCTGCTGGGCCCACTCCAGCCCGTGCTGCTGGGCCCACTCCAGTCCATCCCGCTGGGCCCACTCCAGTCCGTGCTACTGAGCCCACTCCAGTCCGTGCTGCTGGGCCCACTTCAGCCCGTGCTGCTGGGTCCACTCCAGTCCGTGCTGCTGGGCCCACTCCAGTCCGTGCTGCTGGGCCCACTCCAGTCCGTGCTGCTGGGCCCACTCTAGTCCATCCTGCTGGGCCCACTCCAGTCCGTGCTGCTGGGCCCACTCTAGTCCATCCTGCTGGGCCCACTCCAATCCGTGCTGCTGGGCTCACACCAGTCCGTGCTGCTGGGACCACTCCAGTCCGTGCTGCTTGGCCCACACCAGTCCGTGCTGCTGGGACCACTCCAGTCCGTGCTGCTGGGCCCACACCAGTCCGTGCTGCTGGGACCACTCCAGTCCGTGCTGCTGGGCCCACTCCAGTCCGTGCTGCTGGGCACACACCAGTCCATGCTGCTGGGCCCACTCCAGTCCATCCTGCTGGGCTCACACCAGTCCATGCTGCTGGGCCCACTCCAGTCCGTGCTGCTGGGACCACTCAAGTCCGTGCTGCTGGGCCCACTCCAGTCTGTGCTGCTGGGCCCACTCCCGTCTGTGCTGCTGGGCCCACTCCAGACTGTGCTGCTCGGCCCACTCCAGTCCGTGCTGGTGGGCCCACTCCAGTCTGTGCTGCTGGGCCCACTCCAGTCCGTGCTGCTGGGCCCACTCCAGTCCGTGCTGCTGGGCCCACACCAGTCCGTGCTACTGAGCCCACTCCAGTCCGTGCTGCTGGGCCCACTCCAGCCCGTGCTGCTGGGCCCACTCCAGTCCGTGCTGCTGGGCCCACTCCAGTCCGTGCTGCTGGGCCCACTCTAGTCCATCCTGCTGGGCCCACACCAGTCCATCCTGCTGGGCCCACTCTAGTCCATCCTGCTGGGCCCACTCCAGTCCGTGCTGCTGGGCACACACCCGTCCATGCTGCTGGGCCCACTCCAGTCCATCCTGCTGGGCTCACACCAGTCCATGCTGCTGGGCCCACTCCAGTCCGTGCTGCTGCGCCCACTCAAGTCCGTGCTGCTGGGACCACTCCAGTCCGTGCTGCTGGGCCCACTCCAGTCCGCACTGCTGGGCCCACTCCAGTCCGTGCTGCTGGGCCCACTCTAGTCCGTGCTGCTGGGCCCACACCAATCCATGCTGCTGGGCTCACACCAGTCCATGCTACTGGGCCCCACTCCAGTCCGTGCTGCTGGGCCCACACCAGTCCGTGCTGCTGGGACCACTCCAGTCCGTGCTGCTGGGCCCACACCAGTCCGTGCTGCTGGGACCACTCCAGTCCGTGCTGCTGGGCCCACTCCAGTCCGTTCTGCTGGGCTCACACCAGTCCATGCTGCTGGGCCCACTCCAGTCCATCCTGCTGGGCTCACACCAGTCCATGCTGCTGGGCCCACTCCAGTCCGTGCTGCTGGGCCCACTCCAGTCCGTGCTGCTGGGACCACTCCAGTCCGTGCTGCTGGGCCCACTTCAGTCCGTGCTGCTGGGCCCACTCCAGTCCATCCTGCTGGGCTCACACCAGTCCATGCTGCTGGGCCCACTCCAGTCCATGCTGCTGGGCCCACTCCAGTACAACCTGCAGGGCTACTCCAGTCCATGCTGCTGGGCCCCACTCCAGTCCGTGTTGCTGGGCCCACTCCAGTCCATGCTGCTGGGCCCACTCCAGTCCATGCTGCTGGGCCCACTATAGTACACCCTGCTGGGCCCACTCCAGTCCATCCTGCTGGGCCCACTCCAGTCCATCCTGCTGGGCCCACTCCAGTCCATCCTGCTGGGCCCACTCTAGTCCATCCTGCTGGGCCCATTCTAGTCCATCCTGCTGGGCCCACTCCAGTCCGTGCTGCAGGGCCCACTCCAGTCCGTCCTGCTGGGCCCACTCCAGTCTGCGCTGTTGGGTCCACTCCAGTCCGTGCTGCTTGGACCACTCCAGTCCGTGCTGCTGGGCCCACTCCAGTCCATGCTGCTGGGCCCACTCCAGTCCGTGCTGTTGGGCCCACTCCAGTCCGTGCTGCTGGGCCCACTCCAGTCCGCGCTGTTGGGCCCACTCCAGTCCGTGCTGCTGGGACCACTCCAGTCCGTGCTGCTGGGCCCACACCAGTCCGTGCTGCTGGGCCCACTCCAGTCCGTGCTGTTGGGCCCACTCCAGTCCGTGCTGCTGGGCCCACTCCAGTCTGTGCTGCTGGGCCCACTCCCGTCTGTGCTGCTGGACCCACTCCCGTCTGTGCTGCTGGGCCCACTCCAGACTGTGCTGCTGGGCCCACTCCAGTCCGTGCTGGTGGGCCCACTCCAGTCTGTGCTGCTGGGCCCTTCTCCAGTCCGTGCTGCTGGGCCCACTCCAGTCCGTGCTGCTGGGCACACTCCAGTCCGTGCTACTGAGCCCACTCCAGTCCGTGCTGCTGGGCCCACTTCAGCCCGTGCTGCTGGGTCCACTCCAGTCCGTGCTGCTGGGCCCACTCCAGTCCGTGCTGCTGGGCCCACTCCAGTCAATGCGGCTGGGTCCACTCTAGTCCATCCTGCTGGGCCCACTCCAGTCCATCCTGCTGGGCCCACTCTAGTCCATCCTGCTGGGCCCACTCCAGTCAGTGCTGCTGGGCCCACTCCAGTCAATGCTGCTGGGCCCACTCCAGTCCGTGCTGTTGGGCCCACTCCAGTCCATGCTGCTGGGCCCACTCCAGTCAGTGCTGCTGGGCCCACTCCAGTCACTGCTGCTGGGCCCACTCCAGTCCATCCTGCTGGGCCCACTCCAGTCCGTGCTGCTGGGCCCACTCCAGTCCGTGCTGCTGGGCCCACTCCAGTCCGTGCTGTTGGGCCCACTCCTGTCCATGCTGCTGGGCCCACTCCAGTCCGTGCTGCTGAGACCACTCCAGTCCGTGCTGTTGGGCCCACTCCAGTCCATGCTGCTGGGCCCACTCCAGTCCGCGCTGATGGGCCCACTCCAGTCCATGCTGCTGGGCCCCACTCCAGTCCGTGCTGTTCGGCCAACTCCAGTCCATGCTGTTGGGCCCACTCCAGGACGTGCTGCTGGGCCCACTCCAGTCAGTGCTGCTGGGCCCACTCCAGTCCGCGCTGCTGGGCCCAGTCCAGTCAGTGCTGCTGGGCCCACTCCAGTCTGTGCTGCTGGGCCCACTCCAGTCAGTGCTGCTGGGCCCACTCCAGTCCGTGCTGCTGGGCCCACTCCAGTCCCTGCTGCAGGGCCCACTCCAGTCCGTGCTGCTGGGCCCACTCTAGTCCATCCTGCTGGGCCCACTCCAGTCCCTGCTGCTGGGCCCACTCTAGTCCATCCTGCTGGGCCCACTCCAGTCCCTGCTGCAGGGCCCACTCTAGTCCATCCTGCTGGGCCCACTCCAGTGCGGGCTTTTGGGCCTACTCCAGTCCATGCTGCTGGGCCCACTCCAGTCCGTGCTGCTGAGACCACTCCAGTCCGTGCTGTTGGGCCAACTCCAGTCCATGCTGCTGGGCCCACTCCAGCCCGTGCTGCTGGGCCCACTCCAGCCCGTGCTGCTGGGCCCACTCCAGTCCATCCTGCTGGGCCCACTCCAGTCCGTGCTACTGAGCCCACTCCAGTCCGTGCTGCTGGGCCCACTTCAGCCCGTGCTGCTGGGTCCACTCCAGTCTGTGCTGCTGGGCCCACTCCAGTCCGTGCTGCTGGGCCCACTCCAGTCCGTGCTGCTGGGCCCACTCTAGTCCATCCTGCTGGGCCCACTCCAGTCCGTGCTGCTGGGCCCACTCTAGTCCATCCTGCTGGGCCCACTCCAATCCGTGCTGCTGGGCTCACACCAGTCCGTGCTGCTGGGACCACTCCAGTCCGTGCTGCTGGGCCCACACCAGTCCGTGCTGCTGGGACTACTCCAGTCCGTGCTGCTGGGCCCACACCAGTCCGTGCTGCTGGGACCACTCCAGTCCGTGCTGCTGGGCCCACTCCAGTCCGTGCTGCTGGGCACACACCAGTCCATGCTGCTGGGCCCACTCCAGTCCATCCTGCTGGGCTCACACCAGTCCATGCTGCTGGGCCCACTCCAGTCCGTGCTGCTGGGCCCACTCCAGTCCGTGCTGCTGGGCCCACTCCAGTCCGTGCTGCTGGGCCCACTCCAGTCCGTGCTGCTGGGCCCACTCCAGTCCGTGCTGTTGGGCCCACTCCAGTCCGTGCTGCTGGGCCCACTCCAGTCTGTGCTGCTGGGCCCACTCCCGTCTGTGCTGCTGGGCCCACTCCAGACTGTGCTGCTGGGCCCACTCCAATCCGTGCTGGTGGGCCCACTCCAGTCTGTGCTGCTGGGCCCACTCCAGTCCGTGCTGCTGGGCCCACTCCAGTCCGTGCTGCTGGGCCCACACCAGTCCGTGCTACTGAGCCCACTCCAGTCCGTGCTGCTGGGCCCACTCCAGCCCGTGCTGCTGGGCCCACTCCAGCCCGTGCTGCTGGGCCCACTCCAGTCCATCCTGCTGGGCCCACTCCAGTCCGTGCTACTGAGCCCACTCCAGTCTGTGCTGCTGGGCCCACTTCAGCCCGTGCTGCTGGGTCCACTCCAGTCCGTGCTGCTGGGCCCACTCCAGTCCGTGCTGCTGGGCCCACTCCAGTCCGTGCTGCTGGGCCCACTCTAGTCCATCCTGCTGGGCCCACACCAGTCCATCCTGCTGGGCCCACTCTAGTCCATCCTGCTGGGCCCACTCTAGTCCATCCTGCTGGGCCCACTCCAGTGCGGGCTTTTGGGCCTACTCCAGTCCATGCTGCTGGGCCCACTCCAGTCCGTGCTGCTGAGACCACTCCAGTCCGTGCTGTTGGGCCAACTCCAGTCCATGCTGCTGGGCCCACTCCAGCCCGTGCTGCTGGGCCCACTCCAGCCCGTGCTGCTGGGCCCACTCCAGTCCATCCTGCTGGGCCCACTCCAGTCCGTGCTACTGAGCCCACTCCAGTCCGTGCTGCTGGGCCCACTTCAGCCCGTGCTGCTGGGTCCACTCCAGTCCGTGCTGCTGGGCCCACTCCAGTCCGTGCTGCTGGGCCCACTCCAGTCCGTGCTGCTGGGCCCACTCTAGTCCATCCTGCTGGGCCCACTCCAGTCCGTGCTGCTGGGCCCACTCTAGTCCATCCTGCTGGGCCCACTCCAATCCGTGCTGCTGGGCTCACACCAGTCCGTGCTGCTGGGACCACTCCAGTCCGTGCTGCTTGGCCCACACCAGTCCGTGCTGCTGGGACCACTCCAGTCCGTGCTGCTGGGCCCACACCAGTCCGTGCTGCTGGGACCACTCCAGTCCGTGCTGCTGGGCCCACTCCAGTCCGTGCTGCTGGGCACACACCAGTCCATGCTGCTGGGCCCACTCCAGTCCATCCTGCTGGGCTCACACCAGTCCATGCTGCTGGGCCCACTCCAGTCCGTGCTGCTGGGACCACTCAAGTCCGTGCTGCTGGGCCCACTCCAGTCTGTGCTGCTGGGCCCACTCCCGTCTGTGCTGCTGGGCCCACTCCAGACTGTGCTGCTCGGCCCACTCCAGTCCGTGCTGGTGGGCCCACTCCAGTCTGTGCTGCTGGGCCCACTCCAGTCCGTGCTGCTGGGCCCACTCCAGTCCGTGCTGCTGGGCCCACACCAGTCCGTGCTACTGAGCCCACTCCAGTCCGTGCTGCTGGGCCCACTCCAGCCCGTGCTGCTGGGCCCACTCCAGTCCGTGCTGCTGGGCCCACTCCAGTCCGTGCTGCTGGGCCCACTCTAGTCCATCCTGCTGGGCCCACACCAGTCCATCCTGCTGGGCCCACTCTAGTCCATCCTGCTGGGCCCACTCCAGTCAGTGCTGCTGGGCCCACTCCAGTCAATGCTGCTGGGCCCACTCCAGTCCGTGCTGTTGGGCCCACTCCAGTCCATGCTGCTGGGCCCACTCCAGTCAGTGCTGCTGGGCCCACTCCAGTCACTGCTGCTGGGCCCACTCCAGTCCATCCTGCTGGGCCCACTCCAGTCCATGCTGCTGGGCCCACTCCAGTCCCTGCTGCAGGGCCCACTCCAGTCCGTGCTGTTGGGCCCACTCCTGTCCATGCTGCTGGGCCCACTCCAGTCCGTGCTGCTCAGACCACTCCAGTCCGTGCTGTTGGGCCCACTCCAGTCCATGCTGCTGGGCACACTCCAGTCCGCGCTGATGGGCCCACTCCAGTCCATGCTGCTGAGACCACTCCAGTCCGTGCTGTTGGGCCCACTCCAGTCCATGCTGCTGGGCCCACTCCAGTCCGCGCTGATGGGCCCACTCCAGTCCATGCTGCTGGGCCCACTCCAGTCCATGCTGTTCGGCCCACTCCAGTCCATGCTGTTGGGCCCACTCCAGTACGTGCTGCTGGGCCCACTCCAGTCAGTGCTGCTGGGCCCACTCCAGTCCGCGCTGCTGGGCCCAGTCCAGTCAGTGCTGCTGGGCCCACTCCAGTCCGTGCTGCTGGGCCCACTCCACTCCGTGCTGCTGGGCCCACTCCAGTCCCTGCTGCAGGGCCCACTCCAGTCCGTGCTGCTGGGCCCACTCTAGTCCCTGCTGCAGGGCCCACTCCAGTCCGTGCTGCTGGGCCCACTCTAGTCCATCCTGCTGGGCCCACTCCAGTCCCTGCTGCTGGGCCCACTTTAGTCCATCCTGCTGGGCCCACTCCAGTCCCTGCTGCAGGGCCCACTCTAGTCCATCCTGCTGGGCCCACTCCAATCCGTGCTACTGGGCCCACTCCAGTACATGCTGCTGGGCCCACTCCAGTCAGTGCTGCTGGGCTCACACCAGTCCATGCTGCTGGGCCCACCCCAGTCCGTGCTGCTGGGCCCACTCCAGTCCGTGCTGCTGGGCCCACTCTAGTCCATCCTGCTGGGCCCACTCCAGTTCATCCTGCTGGGCCCACTCTAGTCCATCCTGCTGGGCCCACTCCAGTGCGGGCTTTTGGGCCTACTCCAGTCCGTGCTGTCGGGTCCACTCCAGTCTGTGCTGCTGGGCCCACTCCAGTCCGTGCTGCTGGGCCCACTCTAGTCCATCCTGCTGGGCCCACTCCAGTCCATCCTGCTGGGCCCACTCTAGTCCATCCTGCTGGGCCCACTCCAGTGCGGGCTTTTGGGCCTACTCCAGTCCGTGCTGTCGGGTCCACTCCAGTCTGCTGCTGGGCCCACTCCAGTTTCTGGTGCTGGGCCTACTCCTGCCCATGCTGCTGGGTCCACTCCAGTCCGTGCTGCTGGGCCCACTCCAATCTTTGCTGCTGGGCCCACTCCAGCCTGTGCTGCTGGGCCCACTCCAGTCCATGCTGCTGGGCCCACTCCAGCCCGTGCTCTGGGCCTACTCCAGCCCGTGCTCTGGGCCCTCTCCAGCCCATGCTGCTGGGCCCACTCCAGTCCATGCTGCTGGGCCCACTCCAGCCCGTGCTCTGGGCCCTCTCCAGTCTGTGCTGCTGGGCCCACTCCAGCCCGTGCTCTGGGCCTACTCCAGCCCATGCTGCTGGGCCCACTCCAGCCCGTGCTCTGGGCCCTCTCCAGCCCATGCTGCTGGGCCCACTCCAGCCCGTGCTCTGGGCCCTCTCCAGCCCATGCTGCTGGGCCCACTCCAGTCTGTGCTGCTGGGCCTACTCCAGCCCGTGCTCTGGGCCCTCTCCAGTCTGTGCTGCTGGGCCCACTCCAGTCTGTGCTGCTGGGCCTACTCCAGCCCGTGCTCTGGGCCCACTCCTGCCCGTGCTCTGGGCCCTCTCCAGCCCATGCTGCTGGGCCCACTCCAGCCCGTGCTCTGGGCCCACTCCTGCCCGTGCTCTGGGCCCTCTCCAGCCCATGCTGCTGGGCCCACTCCAGCCCATGCTGCTGGGCCCACTCCAGCCCGTGCTCTGGGCCCTCTCCAGCCCATGCTGCTGGGCCCACTCCAGTCCGTGCTGCTGGGCCCACTCCAGTCCATGCTGCTGGGCCCACTCCAGTCCATGCTGCTGGGCCTACTCCAGCCCGTGCTCTGGGCCCACTCCAGCCCGTGCTCTGGGCCCACTCCAGCCCGTGCTCTGGGCCCTCTCCAGCCCATGCTGCTGGGCCCACTCCAGCCCGTGCTCTGGGCCCTCTCCAGCCCATGCTGCTGGGCCCACTCCAGTCTGTGCTGCTGGGCCTACTCCAGCCCGTGCTCTGGGCCCTCTCCAGTCTGTGCTGCTGGGCCCACTCCAGTCTGTGCTGCTGGGCCTACTCCAGCCCGTGCTCTGGGCCCACTCCTGCCCGTGCTCTGGGCCCTCTCCAGCCCATGCTGCTGGGCCCACTCCAGCCCGTGCTCTGGGCCCACTCCTGCCCGTGCTCTGGGCCCTCTCCAGCCCATGCTGCTGGGCCCACTCCAGCCCATGCTGCTGGGCCCACTCCAGCCCGTGCTCTGGGCCCTCTCCAGCCCATGCTGCTGGGCCCACTCCAGTCCGTGCTGCTGGGCCCACTCCAGTCCATGCTGCTGGGCCCACTCCAGTCCATGCTGCTGGGCCTACTCCAGCCCGTGCTCTGGGCCCACTCCAGCCCGTGCTCTGGGCCCACTCCTGCCCGTGCTCTGGGCCTACTCCAGCCCGTGCTCTGGGCCCACTCCAGCCCGTGCTCTGGGCCCACTCCAGTCCATGCTGCTGGGCCCACTCCAGCCCGTGCTCTGGGCCCTCTCCAGCCCATGCTGCTGGGCCCACTCCAGCCCATGCTGCTGGGCCCACTCCAGTCCGTGCTGCTGGGCCCACTCCAGTCCATGCTGCTGGGCCCACTCCAGTCCATGCTGCTGGGCCTACTCCAGCCCGTGCTCTGGGCCCACTCCAGCCCGTGCTCTGGGCCCACTCCTGCCCGTGCTCTGGGCCTACTCCAGCCCGTGCTCTGGGCCCACTCCAGCCCGTGCTCTGGGCCCACTCCTGCCCGTGCTCTGGGCCCACTCCTGCCCGTGCTCTGGGCCCACTCCTGCCCGTGCTCTGGGCCCACTCCAGCCCGTGCTCTGGGCCCACTCCTGCCCGTGCTCTGGGCCCACTCCAGTCCATGCTGCTGGGCCCACTCCAGCCCGTGCTCTGGGCCCTCTCCAGCCCATGCTGCTGGGCCCACTCCAGTCCATGCTGCTGGGCCCACTCCTGCCCGTGCTGCTGGCACCACCGGCCGGGCAAAGAGACCTTCCCTGAATTGCCGATCGACTGACATTGGTATGGAGCAGACCAGACCTCCTCAAAATATCCTAAGGAGGCCACCTAGACCCTAACCCTGGGGAGTGGCATGGTGACTCACAGCGTTAGGGACCCAGGTTCAATTCCCACCTTGGGGTGACTGTCCGTGTGGAGTTTGCACCTTCTCCCTGTGTCTGTGTGGGTTTCCTCCAAGTGCTCTGGTTTCTTCCCACAGTCACAAAGATGTGCAGGTCAGGGTGAATTGGTCATGCTAAATTGCCCATAGTGTTAGGTGCATTAGTCAGAGGAGAATGGGTCTGGGTGGGTTTCTCTTCGGAGGGTCAGTGTGGACTGGTTGGGCTGAAGGGCCTGTTTCCACACTGTAGGGAATCTGATCTTACGTTTACTTATTTTAATGGCAAGTGTCCCAGGTGCAATGTGACTGGTCAAACTACTCTACATTAAGCCAAACACAATTAATTTAAACACTGTAGTTAAAATACGATCAAAAGCGAGAAGAATCACTTCACACTATTGGAAAATTTAACAGCGTCGCAGATACAGTAGCTGTTACTAATTAACTGTTCCAACACAGTAACATCCCACAAACACAGCCCCTGGTGAAAAGGAAAACTCAGAAAAATAGGTTTATCTCAGAGCTAACCCACCCACAGAGAGAGCCCCCAGCTGGAACCGAGAGAGGGAAAGGATAGCGTCGACTTCTTCAAAGCCACACTAGCAAGTGCTTCAAGCTAACCTGAAAAGCTTCAAAACCCACCAGAATTCCCGGTCTGTGGGAGCTGGCCGACACCGCTCCAATTGTTCCGACTTTTAAACCAAGGCCTTCCCCAGCTGTTTGCTCCAGTAGACTGCTCAGCGACTCTGCCTTACAACCTCTCTTCAAAATAAACCAGGACAAAACAACCCCCAAAAGCCTCATCTCAAAGTCAGGGAGGTTTTCCGGCCTGCTCAGGAAGCAGACTGCGCTGTGTCCTCCTCAAACAAAAGAGAAAGATCAAAGAGGGAACTTCAGGGCGGCCTGGTGGCTCAGTGGTTAGCACTGCTACCTCACATCACCAGGGTCCTGGGTTCGATTCCAGCCGCAGGAGACTGTCTGTGGGGGTGTCTTCTGGGTGCTCTGGTTTCCTCCCACAATCGAAAAATGTGCAGGTCAGGGTGGATTGGCCACGCTAAATTACCCATAGTGCCCAGGGATGTGCAGGTTAGGGTGGATTGGCCACGCTAAATTACCCATAGTGCCCAGGGATGTGCAGGTTAGGGTGGATTGGCCACGCTAAATTACCCATGATGTGCAGGTTAAGGTGGAAACCTGAAGACTGATGCAGCTTGACCCTGGAAGCTGCGGGAACGTTTCCTGAAACAGTTTCAGCAGGGCACCAAACGCTCCCTGGCCTTGTTCCACATCCACAATCACTCCAAGGAGTTATAGTAGGCCCTTCGGAAATCCACATCTGAGCAGGATTTCTTTTGACTTGATTTATTATTGTCACACGTGCCTCAGTCCAGTGAAAAGTTTAGTTTTGCATGCATTGTGTGGAATCTGCCAATCAACCAATTCAGAGAGAAGTGATAATTATTGCAAGATGTTGTGAAACTTGAAAGGGTTCAGAAAAGATTTACAAGGATGTTGCCAGGGTTGGGGGATTTGAGCTACAGGGAGAGGCTGAATAGGCTGGGGCTGTTTTCCCTGGAGCGTCAGAGGCTGAGGGGTGACCTTATAGAGGTTTATAAAATTATGAGGGGTATGGATAGGATAAATAGACAAAGTCTTTTCCCTGGGGTCGGGGAGTCCAGAACTAGAGGGCATAGGCTTAGGGTGAGAGGGGAAAGATATAAAAGAGACCTCAGGGGCAATTTTTTCACACAGAGGGTGGTACGTGTATGGAATGAGCTGCCAGAGGAAGTGGTGGAGGCTGGTACAATTGCAACATTTAAGAGGCATTTGGATGGGTGTATGAATAGGAAGGGTTTGGAGGGATATGGGACTAGATTGGGTTGGGATATCTGGTCGGCATGGACAGGTTGGACCGAAGGGTCTGTTTCCATGCTGTACATCTCTATGACCCTATGTCTCTACTACAGACCGATCATACCACACGAGGAGCAGTAGGGGAACAGAACAGTGCGAGGAATACAATGTTCGGGCTGCAGACAAGGTGCACAGAGAACTGGATCAGCATTACATTTCAAACTTAGCAGGTTTGTTTAGGAATCTACTCTCAGCAGGGAAGAAGCTGGCCGTGAATCTGTTGGTACGTGTGTTTCAGCTTTTGTGTCTTCGGTCCAATGGAAGAGATTATAACTGGGATGGGAGGAGTCTTTGATGATGGTGGCTACCTTCCCGAGACCAGGGCTGGTGCAAGGTGGGGATGGGGGGTGAGGTGGGGTAGTATGAATGGAGTCAATGGGGATGGAAGCTTGGCTTGCGTGATGGACTGGCGTGTGTTCACGACTCTCGAGAGTTTCTTACGGATCCTGGTAGAGTTGCAAAGTCGCACAGTCCACCGAGAGAAAACATTTTCCCCCGTCACAGTCCCAAAAGGGCGATGGCGAACTTTAAAGCAGGAAGCTGCAAGCCACAAGGAGATGGCAGCAGAACAAGTACGGGGACAAAAGGTGGGTGCAGACACGGCAACAGCAGGATCATTATGCAGATCAGGGACAACAGTCCCAATTCGCCAAGATGGAGGACGGTGACCAGTGGTGTTCCACAGGGGTCAGTGCTGGGGCCACTGTTGGTTGTAATATACGTAAATGATCTGGAAGAGGGCACTGTTGGTATGATCAGTAGTTTTGCAGATGACACAAAGATTGGTGGAGTAGCAGAAAGCATAAGGGACTGTCAGAGAACACAGGAGGATATAGATAGACTGGAGAGTTGGGTGGAGAAGTGGCAGATGGAGTTCAATCCAGACAAATGTGAGGTGATACATTTAGGGAAGTCTAATTCTAGAGTGAATTATACAATGAATGGAAGAGCCTTGGGAAAAGTTGATGGGCAGAGAGATCTGGGAGTGCAGGTCCATTGTACCCTGAAGGTTGCTGCACAGGTGGGTAGAGTGGTCAAGAAGGCATATAGTTTGCTTGCCTTCATTGGTCTGGGTACTGAGTATAAGAGCTGGCAGGTCATGTTAGAATGGTACAAGACATTGGTTCGGCTGCATTTAGAATCCTGTGTACAGTTCTGGTCGCCACATTACCAAAAGGATGTGGACGCGTTTGAGAGGGTGCAGAGAAGGTTTACGAGGATGTTGCCTGGTATGGAAGGTGCCAGCTATGAAGAGAGGTTGAGTACGTTAGGTTTATTTTCACTAGAAAAAGGAGATTGAGGGGGGACCTGATTGAGGTTTACAAACTCATGAAGGGTATAGACAGGGTGGATAGAGACAAGCTTTTTCCCAGGGTGAAGGATTTATTAAAGAGAGGTCATGCTTTCAAGGTGAGAGGTGGAAAGTTTAAGGGGGATATATGTGGCAAGTACTTCACACAGAGGATGGTGGGTGTTTGAAACACGTTGCCAGCAGAGGTGGTAGAGGCAGGCACGGTAGATTCATTTAAGATGCATCTGGACAGATGCATGAGAAGGTGGGGAGCAGAGGGATACAGATGTTTAGGAACTGGGCGTCAGGTTTAGACAGTACATTTGGATCGGCTCAGGCTTGGAGGGCCGAAGGGTCTGTTCCTGGGCTGTAAATTCCCTTTGTTCTATGTTCTTATCAGTCTTGAGTTGGGGGTGTCAGTCATCTCAATTGCTTTTTTCCGAAATGATTCACTTGTGGGACCAGTTTATCGCTAGCTGGTATAGCATAGAGTATTCCTCAAGTTACTCTTGAGGAACATGGAAAGTGAAACAGGAGTAGACCATTCAGTCCTTCCAGCCTGCTCCACCATTCAATCAGATCACGGCTGACCATTCAGCGGAGTCCCCGGTTCCCACTTTCTCCCCAAGTCTCTTGCGAGCTGTCTTGCCGAACCACTGCGATGGTCCGTGTGCTGGAGGGAGACCCACAAGGACGTGAGGGAGGGAGAGCTCCAGGACTTTGACTCAGGGACATTGATACGTTTCCAAGTCAGGAGGGTGAGTGGCTCGGAGGGGAAGCTTACACCAAGTGATTCGCCCACACGAAAGAGTTCTTAGACTGCTTTCGAGAACAATACTCTTGTGGCTCCAACCAGGGATCAGACTTTTGTAGGACCTGGGGAAGAATACAGACACATGACCTCAGAGTAAAAGGTCCCTGAGGACACATTCACGTTACACTGAGCGTTCAGTTTGAGAGTGAGATGTTTGAATCAGAAACAACTGTATAACGTTGGGTGAAGAACCAGATGGGCGTTTACAACAAAATACAGTGGTTTCATCATCATTGTCACTTTTGGAATCCAGAAAGTTCAAATTCAAATTCCAGCATCTGCCAATGGTGTGATTTGATTATCGCATTTGTTGTCCATAGTTACCCACGAGGAACGTAGAGACTGAAACAGACCATTTGGCATTACTTGTCCAGCCACTACGCTTCCCTTAAGATAAACCCCCCCCCCCCCCCATGCCAGGAATCAGGAATGAGTGAACCTGCTCTGCATTGCTTCAAATGCAAGGTTTCGGGGACAGGATAGGTCTGGGTGGGAGGCTCCTCGGAGTTTGAGTACTACAGATGGGTCAGTATTTGTCCAGTGTGTGCAGGAGGGTTTCCTGACACAGTATGTAGACAGGCCGACAAGGGGCGGGGCCACATTGAATTTGGTACTGGGGAATGAACCCGGTCAGGTGTTGGATTTGGAGGAAGGTGAGCACTTTGGTGATCGTGACCACAATTCGGTTACGTTTACTTCAGTGATGGAAAGGGATAGGTGTATACCGCAGGACAAGTGATATAGCTGTGGGAAAGGCAATTATGATGCGATTAGGCAGGGTTTAGGATGCAGTGGATGGGGAAGGAAACTGCAGGGGATGGGCACAATTGAAATGTGGAGCTTATTCAAGGCACAGCTACTGCGTGTCCTTGATCAGTATGTACCTGTCAGGCAGGGAGGAAGTGGTTGAGCAAAGGGAACAGTGGTTGACTAAAGAAGTAGATCTCTTCTCAAGAGGAAGAAGGAGGCTTATGTTAAGATGAGATGTGAAGGCTCAGTTAGGGCACTTGAGAGTTATACGTTAGCCAAGAAAGACCAAAAAAGAGAGCTAAGAGGAGCTAGGAGGGTACATGAGAAGTCATTGGCGGGTAGGGTCAAGGAACACCCTAAAGCTTTCTATGTCAGTAATGAAAGATTGACTGGAGTCAGATTTGGGCCAGTCAAGGACAGTAGTGAGAGGTTGTGTGTGGAGTCCACAGAGACAGGAGAGACACTAAATGAACATGTTTTGTCAGTGTTCACATACAAAAAGACAATGTTGTTGAAGAGAATACTGAGATCCAGACTATTAGACTGGACGGGATTGAGGTTAAGGAGAAGGTGTTAGCAATTCTGAAAAGTGTGAAAATAGCTATGTCCCTTCCTAAGATCCTCTGGGAAGCCAGGGAGGAGATTGCCGAGCCTTTGGCTTTGATCTTTAAATCGTTATTGTCTACAGGAATAGTGCCAGAAGACTGGAGGATAGCAAATGTGGTTCCCCTGTTCAAGAAGGGGAGTAGGGATAACCCTGGTAATTATAGACCAGTAAGCCTTACTTCAGTTGTTGGTAAAGTGTTGGAAAAGGTTATAAGAGATAGGATTTATAATCAGCTAGAAAATAATAATTTGATTAGGGATAGTCAGCACGGTTTTGTGAAGGGTAGGTCGTGCCTCACAAAACTTATTGAGTTCTTTGAGAAGGTGACCAAACAGGTAGATGAGAGTAAACCAGTTGGTGTGGTGTATATGGATTTCAGCAAAGCATTCGATAAGGTTCCCCACAGTAGGCTATTGTACAAAATGCGGAGGAATGGGATTGTGGGAGGGATAGCAGTTTGAATCAGTAATTGACTTGCTGAAAGAAGACAGAGGGTGGTGGTTGATGGGAAATGTTCGTCCTGGAGTCCACTTACTAGTGGGGTACCGCAAGGATCTGTTTTGGGACCACTGCTGTTTATCATTTTTATTAATGACCTGGATGAGGGTGTAGAAGGGTGGGTTAGTAAATTTGCAGACGACACCAAGGTCAGTGGAGTTGTGGGCAGTGCTGAAGGATGTTGCAGGTTATATATGGACACAGATAAGCTGCCGGGTTGGGCTGAGAGGTGGCAAATGGAGTTTCATGTGGAAAAGTGTGAGATGATTCACTTTGGAAAGAGTAACAGGAATAAAGAGCACTGGGCTAATGGTAAGATTCTCGGTAGTGTGGATGGGCAGATGTCCAGGTACATAGATCCCTGGAAGTTGCCACCCAGTTGTTAAGAAGGCATATGATGTGTTAGCTTTTATAGGTAGATAGATAGAGTTTCAGAGCCATGAGGTCATGTTGCAATTAGAGTCATAGAGAATGGACAGCACAGAAACAGACCCTTCGGTCCAACCTGTCCATGCTGACCAGATATCCCACCCCAATCGAGTCCCACCTGCCAGCACCCGGCCCATATCCCTCCAAACCCTTCCTATTCAGATACCCATCCCAATATCTTTTAAATGCTCTAATTGTACCAGTCTCAACCACTTCCTCTGGCAGCCCATTCCACATACGTACCACCCTCTGTGTGAAAAAGTTTCCCTTTAGGTCTCTTGTATATCTTTCCCCTCTCACCTTAAACCTATGCCCCTCTAGTTCTGGACTCCCCAACCCCAGGGAAAAGACTTTGTCTGTTTATCCTATCCATGCCGCTCATGATTTTATAAACCTGGTGATATCCTTGTAAATATTTTCTGAACCCTTTCAAGTTTCACAAAATTCTTCCAATAGGAAGGAGACCAGAATTGCACGCAATATTCCAACAGTGGCCTAACCAATGTCCTGAACAGCTGCAACATGACCTCCCAACTCCTGTACTCAATACTCTGACCAATAAAGGAAAGTATACCAAACGCCTTCTTCACTATCCTATCTACCTGCGACTCCACTTTCAAGGAGCTATGAACCTGCACTCCAAGGTCTCTTTGTTCAGCAACACTCCCTAGGACCTTACCATTAAGTGTATAAGTCCTGGTAAGATTTGCTTTCCCAAAATGCAGCACCTCACATTTATCTGAATTAAACTCCATCTGCCACTTCTCAGCCCATTGGCCCATCTGGTCAAGATCCTGTTGTAATCTTCGCTGTCCACTACACCTCCAATTTTGGTGTCATCTACAAACTTATTAATTGTACCCTTTACGCTCACATCCAAAACATTTATATAAATGACAAAAAGTAGAGGGCCCAGCACCGATCCTTGTGGCACTCCACTGGTCACAGGCCTCCAGTCTGAAAAACAACCCTCCATCACCACCCTCTGTCTTCTACCTTTGAGCCAGTTCTGTCTCCAAATGGCTAGTTCTCCCTGTATTCAGTGAGATCTGACCTTGCTAATCAGTCTCCCATGGGGAACCTTGTCAAATGCCTTACTGAAGTCCATATAGATCACATCTACTGCTCTGCCCTCATCAATCTTCTTTGTTACTTCTTCAAAAAACTCAGTCGAGTTTGTGAGACATGATTTCCCACGCACAAAGCCATGTTGACTATCCCGAATCAGTCCTTGCCTTTCCAAATACATGTACATCCTGTCCCTCAGGATTCCCTCCAACAACTTGCCCACCACCGAGGTCAGGCTCACTGGTCTATAGTTCCCTGGCTTGTCCTTACCACCCTTCTTAAACAGTGGCTCCACATTTGCCAACCTCCAGTCTTCAGGCACCTCACCTGTGACTATCGATGATACAAATATCTCAGCAAGAGGCCCAGCAATCACTTCTCTAGCTTCCCACAGAGTTATCGGATACACCTGATCAGGTCTTGGGGATTTATCCACCTTTAACTGTTTCAAGACATCCAACACTTCCTCCTCTGTAATCTGGACATTTTTCAAGATGTCACCATCTATCTCCCTACAGTCTATATGTTCCATATCCTTTTTCACAGTAAATACTGATGCAAAATATTCATTTAGTATCTCCCCCATTTTCTGCGGCTCCACACAAAGGCCGCCTTGCTGATCTTTGAGGGGCCCTGTTCTCTCCCTAGTTACCCTTTTGCCCTTAATATATTTGTAAAACCCCTTTGGATTCTCCTTAATTCTATTTGTGAAAGCTATCTCATGTCCCCGTTTTGCCCTCCTGATTTCCCTCTTAAGTATACACCTACTGCCTTTATACTCTTCTAAGGATTCCCTCGATCTATCCTGTCTGTACCTGACATATGCTTCCTTCGTTTTCTTAACCAAACCCTCAATTTCTTTAGTCATCCAGCATTCCCTATACCTACCAGCCTTCCCTTTCACGCTCACAGCAATATACTTTCTCTGGATTCTTGTTATCTCATTTCTGAAGGCTTCCCATTTGCCAGCCGTCCCTTTACCTGCGAACATCTGCCTCCAATCAGCTTTCAAAAGTTCTTGCCTAATACCGTCAAAATTGGCCTTTCTCCAATTTAAAACTTCAACTTTTAAATCTGGTCTATCCTTTTCCATCACTATTTTAAAACAAATAGAATTATGGTCGCTGGCCCCAAAGTGCTCCCCCACTGACACCTCAGTCACCTGCCCTGCCTTATTTCCCAAGAGTAGGTCAGGTTTTGCACCTTCTCTAGTAGGTACATCCACATACTGAATCAGAAAATTGTCTTGTACACACTTAAATTCCTCTCCATCTCAACCTTTAACAGCATGGCAGTCCCAGTCGATGTTTGGAAAGTTAAAATCCCCTACCATAACCACCCTATTATTCTTACAGATAGCTGAGATTGCCTTACAAATTTGTTTCTGAATTTCCCTCTAACTATTAGGAGGTCTATAATACAATCCCAATAAGGTGATCATCTTTCTTATTTCTCAGTTCCACCCAAATAACATCCCTGGATGTATTTCCGGGAATATTCTCCCTCAGCACAGGGAGGGATAAGGGATAATCCCTTATCAAAAACGCCAATCCCCCTCCTCTCTTGCCTCCCTTTCTATCCTTCCTGTAGCATTTGTATCCTGGAACATTAAGCTGCCAGCCCTGCCCATCCCTGAGCCATGTTTCTGTAATTGCTATGATATCCCAGTCCCATGTTACTAACCACATCCTGACTTCATCTGCCTTCCCTGTTGGGCCCCTTGCATTGAAATAAATGCAGTTTAATTTATCAGTCCTACCTTGTTCTCTGCTCTGTCCCTGCCTGCCCTGACTGTTTGACTCACTTCTGTTCTCAACTGTACCAGTCTCAGATTGATCTCTTTCCTCACTATCTCCCTGGGTCCCACCCCCCCACCTTACTGGTTTAAGTCCTCCCAAGCAGCTCTCACAAATCTCCCTGCCAGTATATTAATCCCCTTCCAATTTAGGTGCAATCCGTCCTTCTTGTATAGGTCACTTCTACCCCAAAAGAGATTCCAATGATTCAAAAATGTGAATCCTTCTCCCATACACCAGTTCCTCAGCCATGCATTCATCTGCTCTATCCTTCTATTCCTGCCCTCACTAGCTCCTAGCACTGGGAGTAATCCAGATATTATTACTCTCGAGGACCTCCTTTTAAAATTCCTGCCTAACTCTCTGTAATCTCCCTTCAGACTCTCAACCTTTTCCCTTCCTATATCATTGGCTTCAATGTGGACAATGACCTCCTGCTGACCCCTCCCCCTTTTGAGAACATTCTTCCCCCTCTCTGAGACCTCCTGGATCCTGGCGTCATGGAGGTAACACACTATTCTGATTTTTCATTGCTAACCACAGAAATGCCTGTCCGTACCTCGGACTAGACAATCCACTAACACAATCGTTCACTTGGAAGCCGACGTACCCTTCATTACATTTGAGCCAGTCTCAATATCAGAAATTTGGCTGTTCGTGCTACATTCCCCTGAGAATCCATCACCCCCTAGATTTTCCAAACCAGCATAATTGTTTGCCACTGAAGACTCATGTACTAACTGCCTATCTCCCTTACCTTTCCTGGAGTTAACCCATCTATGTGACTGTATCTGCAACTTTCCCCCTTCCTATAACTGCCATCCATCACATCCCCTTGCTCTTGTAAATTCCTCATTGCCTCTAACTGTCTCTCCAACCAATCCATTCGATCTGATAGGATTCGTACCCAATGACATTTATTGCAGATATAATCCTCAGTAACACATAAACTCTCTCTAAACTCCCACATCCGACAAGAAGAGCATATCACTCTACTAAAGGCCATTTTTGCTTCTTTCAATGTACAGACCCCAAACATAACACCGTCTTATTCCACTACAAAACACTGTCCAGGCTCACTTAATACTTATGCCTTATATTTTTAAGTTTAATCAAGAGATATCTGTCAATGAAACATAATCAGGAAAGAACCCACTCTCCTCACTACTGCAGACTTACTGTAAGGCCACGCTTAAAGATATTCACTTATCTGATTCTGTGCTGCGACCTCTCCCAGACATCTCCAAGATCAGTTGTGAATTTCACTGTTTATCCGTTTTCCCAGGTGTCCAGCAATGCTTGAATTCAAACAGCAAAGGCAGTAATTGCACAGGTTCACCGCTGAGTCAGGGAGCAGTCGTTTAACCTGAATTGCCAATTGACTTCAGCGAGCTTGGCTTTCATATCCTCACAGTTGCCTTTGTTGCCATTTTTAAAAATTAGTCTCAGACTCATTCCTCTCTCCTTCAAACTCAACGCTGCAACCAGTGGACACATTTCTATGTGATCGGGTGCTCAGTGGTTAGCACTGCTGCCTCACAGCGCCAGGGACTCGGGTTCGATTCCAGCCTCGGGCAACTGTCTGTGTGGAGCTTGCCCATTCTCCCCGTGTCTGCGTGGGTTTCCTCCGGGTGCTCCGGTTTCCTCCCACAGTCCAAAGATGTACAGGTAAGGTGAATTGGCCATGCTAAATTGCCCGTAGTGTTAGGTAAGGGGTAGATGTAGATGTAGATGTAGGGGTATGGGTGGGTTACGCTTCGGCGGGGCGGTGTGGACTTGTTGGGCCGAAGGGCCTGTTTCCACACTGTAAGTAATCTAATCTAATCTAATCTAATCTAAACCTCCCGGCCTCAGAACTTCCAGCCACTGACCTCCTGGCCTCGGCACAGACCTAACAATGTGTCCTTTCAGCCTGGCATGGCGTCCTCCCCAGCCTAGCATGGCAGTCACTTGGCTTGGCATGGCATCCTCCCAGCTCAGCAAGGCATTCTCTCAGCCTGGCATGGTGATCTAGCAGCCCAGTGTGGTGGTCTCCAGGCAGTACGTGGCAGTCTCTCGGACTGGCATGGCCTCTGTGTGGACTTCCAGTCTCAAGGTGATGCCAGAGCAATCTCCCAGCCTCGTGATCACTGAGGTGAAGCTAGGTGTGGTCTGGCGTTAAGGCCCAGTGTGGTCTGGAGGCTGGGTCAGAAGACCATGGTTCTGAACTTTTGTTTTCTCCATTTAATGACCTATTCCTAAATCTGCAAGGCTGGACTTCTAACTTCTCCATTTTTCCAAGATCTGCAATGAACAGGTTGTACCAAAGGACCTTGTACCTAAAATGGCAATGTATACTTTTCACCGTACTCATTTGAGTGTGTGGGACAATAAAGGTAATTCTAAATTCTAAATTTAATTCAAATTTCTAATTCTAAATTCTAATTCTTATTCTAAATTCTAATGCTAGTTCTAAATTCTAAATTTAATTCTAAATTCTAGTTCTAGTTCTAAACTCTAAATTTAATTCAATTTTCTCATTCTAAATTTTAATGCTAGTTCTAAATTCTAAATTTAATTCTAGTTTCTAATTCTAAATTCTAATTCTTATTCTAAATTCTAATGATAGTTCTAAATTCTAAATTTAATGCTAATTTCTAATTCTAAATTCTAATTCTCATTCTAAATTCTAATGCTAGTTCTAAATTTAATTCTAAATTCCAGTTCAAGTTCTAAATTCAATTCTAATTTCTGATTCTAAATTCTAATTCTAATTCTAAATTCTAATGCTAGTTCTAAATTCTAAATTCAATTCTAATTTCTGATTCTAAATTCTAATTCTCATTCTAAATTCTAATGCTAGTTCTAAATTCTAAATTTACTTCTAATTTCTAATTCTAAATTCTAATTCTAAATATAATTCTAATTCCATTATCTAAATTCTAATTCTAGTTCTAAATTCTAAATTTAATTCTAATTTCTAATTCTAAATTCTAATTCTTATTCTAAATTGTAGTACTAGTTCTAAATTCTACATTTAATTCTAAATTCCAGTTCTAGTTCTAAACTCTAAATGTAATTCTAATTTTCTAATTATAAATTTTAATGCTAGTTCTAAATTCTAAAGTTAATTCTAGTTTCTAATTCTAAATTCTAATTCTTATTCTAAATTCTAACGATCGTTCTAAATTCTAAATTTAATGCTAATTTCTAATTCTAAATTCTAATTCTCATTCTAAATTCTAATGCTAGTTCTAAATTCTAAATTCAATTCTAATTTCTAATTCTAAATTCTAATTCTAGTTCTAAATTCTAATGCTAGTTCTAAATTCTAAATTTAATTCTAATTTTTAATTCTAAATTCTAATTCTTATTCTAAATTCTAACGATAGTGAAGGAGACAAAGTGTATGTTGACCTTCATAGCAACAGGATTCATTCACAAGATGTGGGCATCGCTGGTGAGGCCAGCATTTATTGCACACCTGTAATTGCCCAGAGGCGTATTGAGAGTCAACCACATTGCTGTGGGTCTGGAGTCATGTGAAGGCCAGACGAAATAAGGATGGAAGAATCGTTCCCAAAGGGCATTCGGGAACCTGATGCATTTTTAACAATAACTGTCATCACTCGACTCTTTATTCCAGAGGTTTAATCGAATTACAAATTCCGCACCATCTGCCGTGGCGGGATTTGAACCCGGGTCCCCAGAACATTACCCGGGCCTCGGGATTGAGGGTCCAGCGACAACACCACGCGACCGTCACCTCCCCCAGAAAGCTCTGAGGCCCGATTTTCGAGAAGGGGTTGGATACAGCTTCTTCGGGACTGAAGGCGTCAAAAACTGTGGGGAGCAAGCAGGAACAGGGCACGGCATGGGGTAATCAGCCATGATTGTATTGAATGGGAGAGCAGGCTCGAAGGGCTGAGTGGCCTCCTCCTGCTCCTATGTTTTGGAGGTTAAACTCTCCCATGAGTATCGCTAGGCCTTTCTGACAAGCCCTCGTTAACTTTATCAGTTCTGCACCGCCATCTTGTGTGCTTGCTGTCTGAATTCCTGCCTTTGTCATCACTAATCGCTACCCGACCCACTCTTGCGTGGCTAAACTGGGGCCCTCCCACTCTCCTGGGCCAGTGCCGCCCTTATCAAGCATTGTCCCTATTTCCACGCGTAGAAAGCAGCCATCTGGCAGCGCCACCGTCTGGTTACGGCAACTGGTCTGCCCAGTACCAAAGGAAAGCATAGAGAGTTGTGAACGCAGGCCATCTCGCAAGCCACCCGTTGTCACCATCTACACTTCTCACTGCCTCGGGAAGGCAGCCAACATCATCAAAGGCTGCTCCCCACCCCCCTTCCAACCTCTTCCATCAGGTAGAAAGTCCAAAGGCTTAACCTCACGTACCTACACATTCAAGAACAGCTTCTCTCCCCGCTGACCTCTGAACGGGCATTCCCAAATTTTAAATTTAGCGTTGATCTCACCCTCTGTGCGCCTTTTCCACAGCCGTAACACTGTATTCCTCGCTCTGTTCCATCAATCCTAGTGGACCTTGTACAGAATGATTTACATGCAAAGCAAAACCTCTCACTGTCACTCGGTACATGCGACAAGAACCAGTCAAATCAGGATTAAACAGAGCTGCTCAAACCCAACTCCGATAAGAAGGTTATAAAAAAGTGGAAAGATCCGATCAGGGAAGTAGGACACTGCTTAGAATAGCTCCTGAGTCAGTGGTATCCCGGGAATATTGTAACACACTTGATGAAGAACTTCCTGGTATCAATAGCCCAGATCCCGAGGCTGTCTGTGTGCGTTGTTTCATACAATCCCCACACTGTGGAAACAGGCTCTGCGGCACAACAAGTCCACACTGACCCCCCCAAAGAGTAACCTGCCCAGACTCATTCCCTATTTCTCTATATTTACCCCTGACTTACGCACCTAATCTACACATCCCTGAACAAATGGGCAATTTAGCATGGCCAATCCACCCTAACCTGCACCATCCTGGGGAATATGGGTAATTTAGCATGGCCAGTCCACCCTAAACTGCACCATCCTGGTCTCTATGGGTAATTTTGCACGCCAATCCACCCTAACCTGCACATCCCTGGGCATTATGGGTAATTTTGCACGGCCAATCCACCCTAACCTGCACATCTCAGGGCATTATGGGTAATTTAGCGTGGCCAATCCACCCTGACCTGCACATCCCTGGGCACTATGGGTAATTTAGTGTGCCCAATCCACCCTAACCTGCACATCTTTTGGACTGTGGGAGGAAACTGGAGCCCCTGTAGGAAACCCACACAGACACTGGGAGAATGTGCAAACTCCACACAGACAGTCACCCGAGGCTGGAATCGAACCTGGTTATCTGACGCTATGAGGCAGCAGTGCTAACCACTGAGCCACCGGGCCGCCATCACAGACGCATAAAAAACAGAGGATTGAAATGCCAAGGCTCCTCTCTCAGAGATAAGAGGCCGGAGACCGGCGCTAAGAGAGAGCTGAAAACAGACAGACGTGGAAAAGGAAGACCATGAGGCAACGATGTGACATTCATGTGAAAGGTACCTGTATGGTCTGGGAAAGTAGGGTCACAGCTAGTGGAAGCTCTTCAGTTGATTGAGTCTGTGCTGCTGTTCAACGCCATCATGGGCTGGGCTTTCCACTTTGATGCCTTTCCCCCACTCTGTCCCCAAAATCACTAGTGTTTAAAATTCTGTCATCGAATCATAGAGGTCTACAACACGGTAAAAGGCCCTTCAGCCCACGAGGTCCCTGCTGGTCAAAAATGACCCAGGTATTCCAATTCCATCTCCCAGTACGCAGTCCACAGCCTTGCATCCGAGGCTAATTTAGGAATATAATAGTATGGCCAATCCACCCGAACATGCACATCCGTGGGCACTATGGGTAATTTTGCACGGTCAATCCACCCTAGCCTGCACATCCCTGGGCCTATGGGTAATTTTGCACGGAAAATCCACCCGAACCTGCACATCCCTGGGCCCTATTGGTAATTTTGCACGGCCAATCCACCCTAACTGCACATCCCTGGGCACTATGGGTAATTTAGCGTGGCCAATCCACCATAACATGCACATCCCTGGGCACTCTAGGTAATTTAGTGTGGCCAATCCACCCTGACCTGCACATCTTTGGGCACTATGGGAAATTTAGTGTGGCCAATCCACCCCCACCTGCACATCCCTGGGCACTATGGGTGACTTAGCGTGGTCAAGCCACTCTAATCTACACATCCCTGGGCACTATGGGTTATTTAGCGTGGCCAATCCACCCTAACCTGCACATCCCTGGGCACTATGGGTTATTTAGCCTGGCCAATCCACCATAACCTACACATCCCTGGGCACAATGGGTACTTTAGCACGGCCAATTCCCCCTAACCTGCACATCCCTGGGCACGATGGATAATTTAGTATGGCCAATCCACCTTAACCTGCACATCCCTGGGCACTATGGGTAAATTAGTGTGGCCAATCCACCCTAACCTGCACATGCTTGGGAACTATGGGTAATTTAGCGAGGCCACTCCACCCTGACCTGCACATCCCTGGGCACTATGGATAATTTAGCGAGGCCAATCCACCTCAACCTGCACATCCCTGGGCACTCTAGGTAATTTAGCATGGCCAATCCAACCTGACCTGCACATCCCTGGGCACTATGGATAATTTAGCGCGGCCAATCCACCATAACATGCACATCCCTGGGCACTCTAGGTAATTTAGCGTGGCCAATCCACCCTGACCTGCCCATCCCTGGGCACTCTAGGTAATTTAGCGTGGCCAATCCACCCTGACCTGCACATCCCTGGGCACTATGGGAAATTTAGTGTGGCCAATCCACCCCCACCTGCACATCCCTGGGCACTATGGGTGACTTAGCGTGGTAAAGCCACTCTAATCTACACATCCCTGGGCACTCTGGGTACTTTAGCGTGGCCAATCCACCCCAACCTGCACATCCCTGGGCCCTATTGGTAATTTTGCACGTCCAATCCACACTAGCCTGCACATCCCTGGGCACTATGGGTTATTTAGCGTGACCAATCCACCCTAACCTGCACATCCCTGGGCACTATGGGTTATTTAGCCTGGCCAATCCACCATAACCTACACATCCCTGGGCACAATGGGTACTTTAGCACGGCCAATCCACCTTAACCTGCACATCCCTGGGCACTATGGGTAAATTAGTGTGGCCAATCCACCCTAACCTGCACATGCTTGGGAACTATGGGTAATTTAGCGAGGCCACTCCACCCTGACCTGCACATCCCTGGGCACTATGGATAATTTAGCGAGGCCAATCCACCCCAACCTGCACATCCCTGGGCACTCTAGGTAATTTAGCATGGCCAATCCAACCTGACCTGCACATCCCTGGGCACTATGGATAATTTAGCGCGGCCAATCCACCATAACATGCACATCCCTGGGCACTCTAGGTAATTTAGCGTGGCCAATCCACCCTGACCTGCCCATCCCTGGGCACTCTAGGTAATTTAGCGTGGCCAATCCACCCTGACCTGCACATCCCTGGGCACTATGGGAAATTTAGTGTGGCCAATCCACCCCCACCTGCACATCCCTGGGCACTATGGGTGACTTAGCGTGGTAAAGCCACTCTAATCTACACATCCCTGGGCACTCTGGGTACTTTAGCGTGGCCAATCCACCCCAACCTGCACATCCCTGGGCCCTATTGGTAATTTTGCACGTCCAATCCACACTAGCCTGCACATCCCTGGGCACTATGGGTTATTTAGCGTGACCAATCCACCCTAACCTGCACATCCCTGGGCACTATGGGTTATTTAGCCTGGCCAATCCACCATAACCTACACATCCCTGGGCACAATGGGTACTTTAGCACGGCCAATCCACCTTAACCTGCACATCCCTGGGCACTATGGGTAAATTAGTGTGGCCAATCCACCCTAACCTGCACATGCTTGGGAACTATGGGTAATTTAGCGAGGCCACTCCACCCTGACCTGCACATCCCTGGGCACTATGGATAATTTAGCGAGGCCAATCCACCCCAACCTGCACATCCCTGGGCACTCTAGGTAATTTAGCATGGCCAATCCAACCTGACCTGCACATCCCTGGGCACTATGGGTAATTTAGAATGGCCAATCCACCCTAAACTGCACATCCCTGGGCACTATGGGTTATTTAGCCTGGCCAATCCACCATAACCTACACATCCCTGGGCACAATGGGTACTTTAGCACGGCCAATTCCCCCTAACCTGCACATCCCTGGGCACGATGGATAATTTAGTATGGCCAATCCACCTTAACCTGCACATCCCTGGGCACTATGGGTAAATTAGTGTGGCCAATCCACCCTAACCTGCACATGCTTGGGAACTATGGGTAATTTAGCGAGGCCACTCCACCCTGCCCTGCACATCCCTGGGCACTATGGGTAAATTAGTGTGGCCAATCCACCCTAACCTGCACATCCCTGGGCACTACGGGTAATTTAGCGTGGCCAGTCCACCCCAACCTGCACGTACCTGGGCACTATGGGTAATTTAGGGTGGCCAATCCACCCTAACCTGCACATCCCTGCGCACTCTGGGTAATTTAGCGTGGCCAATCCACCCTAACCCTGACATCCCTGGGCACAATGGGTAATTTAGCGTGGCTAATCCACCCCAATCTGCACATCCCTGGCCACTATGGGTGAGTTCGCGTGCTCAAGCCACCCTAATCTACACATCCCTGGGCACTCCGGTTATTTAGCGTGGCCAATCCACCCTAATCTACATGTCCCCGGGGAATCTGGGTAATTTAGCATGGCCAATCTACCATAAACTGCACATCGCTGGGCACTATGTGTAATGTAGCGTGGCCAATCCACCCTGACCTGCACATCCCTGGGCACTATGGGTTATTTAGCGTGGCCAATCCACCCTGACCTGCACATCCCTGGGCACTATGGGTAATTTAGTGTGGCTTATCCATCCTAACCTGCACATCCCTCGGCACTATGGGTAATTTAGCGTTGCCAATCCACCCTAACCTGCATCTACTTGGGTACTATGGGTAATTTAGCGTGGCCAATCCACCCTAACCTGCACACCCCTGGGCACTATGGGTAATTTAGCGTAGCCAATCCACCCTAACCTGCACATCCCTGGGCACTCTGGGTAATTCAGCGTGGCCTATCCACCCTAACCTGCACATCCCTGGGCACTATGGGTAATTTAGTGTGGCGAATCCACCCTGACCTGCACATCCCTGGGCACTATAGGTAATTTAGCGTGGCCAATCCTCCCTGACCTGCACATCCCGAGGCACGATGGGTAATTTAGTGTGGCCAATCCACCCTAACCTGCTCATCCCTGGGCACTATGGGTAATTTAGTGTGGCCAATCCACCCGAACCTGCACATCCCTGGGCACTATGCGTAAATTAGCGTAGCCAATCCACCCTGACCTGCACATCCCGAGGGACTATGGGTAATTTAGTGTGGCCAAACCACCCTAACCTGCACATCCCTGGGCACTCTGGGTAATTTTGCGTGGCCAATCCTCCCTAACCTGCACCTACCTGGGTACTATGGGGAATTTAGCGTCGCCAATCCACCCTGACCTGCACATCCCTGGGCACTATGGGTAATTTAGTGTGGCCAATCCACCCTGACCTGCACATCCCTGGTCACTATGGGTAATTTAGCGTGGCCAATCCTCCCTGACCTGCACATCCCGAGGCACTATGGGTAATTTAGTGTGGCTAATCCACCCTAACCTGCACATCCCTGGGCACTATGGGTAATTTAGCGTGGCCAATCCACCCTAACCTACACATCCCTGGGCACTATGGGTAATTTAGCGTGGCCAAACCACCCTAACCTGCACATCCCTGGGCAGTATGGGTAATTTAGCGTGGCCAATCCACTGTCACCTGCACATCCCTGGGCACTATGGGTAATTTAGCGTGGCCACTCCACCCTAATCTGCACATCCCTCGGCACTATGGGTAATTTAGCGTGGCCAATCCATCATCACCTGCACATCCCTGGGCACTATGGGTAATTTAGCGTGGCCAATCCAAGCTCACCTGCACTCCCTGGTTACTATGGGTAAATTAGCGTGGCCAATCCACCCTGACCTGCACATCCCTGGTCACTATGGGTAATTTAGCGTGGCCAATCCACCCTAACCTACACATCCCTGGGCACTATGGGTAATTTAGCGTGGCCAATCCATCCTAATCTGCACATCCCTGAGCACTCTGGGTAATTTAACGTGGCCAATCCACCCTGACCTGCACATTCCTGGGCACTATGGGTAATTTAGCGTGGCCAATCCACCCTGTCCGGCACATCCCTGGGCACTATGGGTAATTTAGCGTGGCCAATCCACCCTGTCCGGCACATCCCTGGGCACTATGGGTAATTTAGCGTGGCCAATCCACCCTGTCCGGCACATCCCTGGGCACTATGGGTAATTTAGCGTGGCCAATCCACCCTAACCCTGACATCCCTGGGCACAATGGGTAATTTAGCGTGGCTAATCCACCCCAACCTGCACATCCCTGGGCACTATGGGTGAGTTCGCGTGGTCAAGCCACCCTAATCTACACATCCCTGGGCACTCCGGTAATTTAGCGTGGCCAATCCACCCTAATCTGCATGTCCCTGGGCACTCTGGGTAATTTAGCATAGCCATTCTACCATAAACTGCACATCGCTGGGCACTATGGGTAATGTAGCGTGGCCAATCCACCCTGACCTGCACATCCCTTGGCACTATGGGTTATTTAGCGTGGCCAATCCACCCTGACCTGCACATCCCTGGGCACTCTGGGTAATTTTGCGTGGCCAATCCTCCCTAACCTGCACCTACCTGGGTACTATGGGGAATTTAGCGTGGCCAATCCACCCTAACCTGCACATCCCTGGGCACTATGGGTAATTTAGTGTGGCCAATCCACCCTGACCTGCACATCCCTGGTCACTATGGGTAATTTAGCGTGGCCAATCCTCCCTGATCTGCACATCCCGAGGCACTATGGGTAATTTAGTGTGGCTAATCCACCCTAACCTGCACATCCCTGGGCACTATGGGTAATTTAGCGTGGCCAACCACCCTAACCTACACATCCCTGGGCACTATGGGTAATTTAGCGTGGCCAAACCACCCTAACCTGCACATCCCTGGGCAGTATGGGTAATTTAGCGTGGCCAATCCACTGTCACCTGCACATCCCTGGGCACTATGGGTAATTTAGCGTGGCCACTCCACCCTAATCTGCACATCCCTCGGCACTATGGGTAATTTAGCGTGGCCAATCCATCATCACCTGCACATCCCTGGGCACTATGGGTAATTTAGCGTGGCCAATCCAAGCTCACCTGCACTCCCTGGTTACTATGGGTAAATTAGCGTGGCCAATCCACCCTGACCTGCACATCCCTGGTCACTATGGGTAATTTAGCGTGGCCAATCCACCCTAACCTACACATCGCTGGGCACTATGGGTAATTTAGCGTGGCCAATCCATCCTAATCTGCACATCCCTGAGCACTCTGGGTAATTTAACGTGGCCAATCCACCCTGACCTGCACATTCCTGGGCACTATGGGTAATTTAGCGTGGCCAATCCACCCTGTCCGGCACATCCCTCGGCACTATGGGTAATTTAGCGTGGCCAATCCACCCTGTCCGGCACATCCCTGGGCACTATGGGTAATTTAGCGTGGCCAATCCACCCTGTCCGGCACATCCCTGGGCACTATGGGTAATTTAGCGTGGCCAATCCACCCTAACCCTGACATCCCTGGGCACAATGGGTAATTTAGCGTGGCTAATCCACCCCAACCTGCACATCCCTGGGCACTATGGGTGAGTTCGCGTGGTCAAGCCACCCTAATCTACACATCCCTGGGCACTCCGGTAATTTAGCGTGGCCAATCCACCCTAATCTGCATGTCCCTGGGCACTCTGGGTAATTTAGCATAGCCATTCTACCATAAACTGCACATCGCTGGGCACTATGGGTAATGTAGCGTGGCCAATCCACCCTGACCTGCACATCCCTTGGCACTATGGGTTATTTAGCGTGGCCAATCCACCCTGACCTGCACATCCCTGGGCACTCTGGGTAATTTTGCGTGGCCAATCCTCCCTAACCTGCACCTACCTGGGTACTATGGGGAATTTAGCGTCGCCAATCCACCCTAACCTGCACATCCCTGGGCACTATGGGTAATTTAGTGTGGCCAATCCACCCTGACCTGCACATCCCTGGTCACTATGGGTAATTTAGCGTGGCCAATCCTCCCTGACCTGCACATCCCGAGGCACTATGGGTAATTTAGTGTGGCTAATCCACCCGAACATGCACATCCCTGGGCACTATGGGTAATTAAGCGTGGCCAATCCACCCTAACCTGCACATCCCTGGGCACTATGTGTAACTTAGCGTAGCCAATCCACCCTGACCTGCACATCCCTGGGCACTATGGGTAATTTAGCATGGCCAATCCACCCTAACCTGCAAATCCCTAGGCACTATGGGTAATGTAGCGTGGCCAATCCACCCTAACCTGCACATCCCTGGGCACTATGGGTAATTTAGCGTGGCCAATACACCCTCACCTGCACATCCCTGGGCACTATGGGTAATTTAGTGCGGTTTATCCATCCTAACCTGCAAATCCCTGGGCACTATGGGTAATTTAGCGTGGCCAATCCACCCTAATCTACACATCCCTGGCACTCTGTGTAATTTAGCATGGCCAATCCACCCAAACCTGCACATCCCAGGGCAATATTGGTAATTTGGCGTGCCCAATCCACCCTAATCTACACATCCCTGGGCACTCTGGGTTTTTTAGCGTTGCCAATCCACCCTAACCTGCATCTACTTGGGTACTATGGGTTATTTAGCGTGGCCAATCCACCCTAACCTGCACACCCCTGTGCACTATGGGTAATTTAGCGTAGCCAATCCACCCTAACCTGCACATCCCTGGGCACTCTGGGTAATTCAGCGTGGCTTATCCACCCTAACCTGCACATCCCTGGGCACTATGGGTAATTTAGTGTGGCCAATCCACCCTAACCTGCACATCCCTGGGCACTCTGGGTAATTCAGCGTGGCCTATCCACCCTAACCTGCACATCCCTGGGCACTATGGGTAATTTAGCGTGGCCAATCTACCCTAACCTGCACATCCCTGGGCACTTTGGGTAATTTAGCATGGCCAATCCACCCAAAGCTACACATCCCTCGGCACTCTGGGTAATTTAGCGTGAGCAATCCCCCCTAACCTGCACATCCCTGGGCCCTACTGGTAATTTTGCACGGCCAATCCACCCTAGCCTGCACATCCCTGGGCACTATGGGTTATTTAGCGTGGCCAATCCACCCTAACCTGGACATCCCTCGGCACTATGGGTTATTTAGCATGGCCAATCCACCCTGACCTGCACATCCCTGGGCACAATGGGTGATTTAGCACCGTCAATCCACCCTAACCTCCACATCCCTGGGCACTATGGGTAATTTAGCATGGCCAATCCACCCTAACCTGCACATGCTTGGGAACTATGGGTTATTTAGCGTGGCCAATCCACCCTAACCTGCATATCCTTGGGCACTCTAGGTAATTTAGCGGGGCCAATCCACCCTAACCTGCACATCCCTGGGCACTATGGGTAATTTAGCGTGGCCAATCCACCCCAACCTGCACATCCCTGGGCACTCTAGGTAATTTAGCATGGCCAATCCAACCTGACCTGCACATCCCTGGGGACTATTGGTAATTTAGAATGGCCAATCCACCCTAACCTGCACATCCCTGGGCACGATGGGCAATTTAGCGTGGCCAATCCACCCTCACCTGCACATCCCTGGGCACTACGGGTAATTTAGCGTGGCCAGTCCACCCTGACCTGCACATCCCTGGGCACTATGGGGAATTTAGCGTGGACAATCCACCCTGACCTGCACATCCCAGGGCACTATGGGTAATTTAGCGTGGCCAATCCACCCTAATCTGCACATCCCTGGGCACTATGGGTAAGTTAGCATGGCCACTCCATCATCACCTGCACATCCCTGGGCACTATGGGTAATTTAGTGTGGCCAATCCAAGCTCACCTGCACATCCCTGGCCACTATGGGTAATTTAGCGCGGCCAATCCACACTGACCTGCACATCCCTGGGCACTATGGGTAATTTAGCATGGCCAATCCAACCTCACCTGCACATCCCTGGTCACTGTGGGTTAATTAGCGTGGCCAATCCACCCTAACCTGCACATCCCTGGGCACTATGGGTAATTTAACGTGGCCAATCCACCCTAACCTATACATCCCTGGGCACTATGGGTACTTTAGCTTGGCCAATCCACCCTAACCTGCACATCCCTGGGCACAATGGGAAATATAGCGTGGCCACTCCACCAAAACCTGCACATCCCTGAGCACTCTGGGTAATTTAACGTGGCCAATCCACTCTGACCTGCACATTCCTGGGCTCTATGGGTAATTTAGCGTGGCCAATCCACCCTGACCTGCACACACTGGGCACAATCGGGAATTTAGCGTGGCCAATCCACCTTCACCCTGACATCCCTGGGAACAATGGGTAATTTAGCGTGGCTAATCCACCCCAACCTGCACATCCCTGGCCACTATGGGTGAGTTCGCGTGGTCAAGCCACCCTAATCTACACATCCCTGTGCACTATGGGTAATTTAGCATGGCCAATCCTCCCTGACCTGCACAACCCGAGGCAGTATGGGTAATTTAGTGTGACCAATCCACCCTGACCTGCACATCCCTGGGCACTATGGGTAATTTAGCCCGGCCAATCCACCCTAACCTGCACATCCCTGGGCACTATGGGTTATTTAGCGTGGCCAATCCACCCTAACCTGGACATCCCTCGGCACTATGGGTTATTTAGCATGGCCAATCCACCCTGACCTGCACATCCCTGGGCACAATGGGTGATTTAGCACCGTCAATCCACCCTAACCTCCACATCCCTGGGCACTCTGGGTAATTTAGCATGGCCAATCCACCCTAACCTGCACATCCCTGGGCACTATGGGTAATTTAGCGTGGCCAATCCACCCTAACCTGCACATGCTTGGGAACTATGGGTTATTTAGCGTGGCCAATCCACCCTAACCTGCATATCCCTGGGCACTCTAGGTAATTTAGCGTGGCCAATCCACCCGAACCTGCACATCCCTGGGCACTATGGGTAATTTAGCGTGGCCAATCCACCCCAACCTGCCCATCCCTGGGCACTCTAGGTAATTTAGCATGGCCAATCCAACCTGACCTGCACATCCCTGGGGACTATTGGTAATTTAGAATGGCCAATCCACCCTAACCTGCACATCCCTGGGCACGATGGGCAATTTAGCGTGGCCAATCCACCCTCACCTGCACATCCCTGGGCACTATGGGTAATTTAGCGTGGCCAATCCACCCTAACCTGCACATCCCTGGGCACTACGGGTAATTTAGCGTGGCCAGTCCACCCTGACCTGCACATCCCTGGGCACTATGGGGAATTTAGCGTGGACAATCCACCCTGACCTGCACATCCCAGGGCACTATGGGTAATTTAGCGTGGCCAATCCACCCCAACCTGCACGTACCTGGGCACTATGGGTAATTTAGGGTGGCCAATCCACCCTAACCTGCACATCCCTGCGCACTCTGGGTAATTTAGCGTGGCCAATCCACCCTAACCCTGACATCCCTGGGCACAATGGGTAATTTAGCGTGGCTAATCCACCCCAATCTGCACATCCCTGGCCACTATGGGTGAGTTCGCGTGCTCAAGCCACCCTAATCTACACATCCCTGGGCACTCCGGTTATTTAGCGTGGCCAATCCACCCTAATCTACATGTCCCTGGGCAATCTGGGTAATTTAGCATGGCCAATCTACCATAAACTGCACATCGCTGGGCACTATGTGTAATGTAGCGTGGCCAATCCACCCTGACCTGCACATCCCTGGGCACTATGGGTTATTTAGCGTGGCCAATCCACCCTGACCTGCACATCCCTGGGCACTATGGGTAATTTAGTGTGGCTTATCCATCCTAACCTGCACATCCCTCGGCACTATGGGTAATTTAGCGTTGCCAATCCACCCTAACCTGCATCTACTTGGGTACTATGGGTAATTTAGCGTGGCCAATCCACACTAACCTGCACACCCCTGGGCACTATGGGTAATTTAGCGTAGCCAATCCACCCTAACCTGCACATCCCTGGGCACTCTGGGTAATTCAGCGTGGCCTATCCACCCTAACCTGCACATCCCAGGGCACTATGGGTAATTTAGTGTGGCGAATCCACCCTGACCTGCACATCCCTGGGCACTATGGGTAATTTAGCGTGGCCAATCATCCCTGACCTGCACATCCCGAGGCACTATGGGTAATTTAGTGTGGCCAATCCACCCTGACCTGCTCATCCCTGGGCACTATGGGTAATTTAGTGTGGCCAATCCACCCTAACCTGCACATCCCTGGGCACTATGCGTAAATTAGCGTAGCCAATCCACCCTGACCTGCACATCCCGAGGGACTATGGGTAATTTAGTGTGGCCAAACCACCCTAACCTGCACATCCCTGGGCACTCTGGGTAATTTTGCGTGGCCAATCCTCCCTAACCTGCACCTACCTGGGTACTATGGGGAATTTAGCGTCGCCAATCCACCCTGACCTGCACATCCCTGGGCACTATGGGTAATTTAGTGTGGCCAATCCACACTGACCTGCACATCCCTGGTCACTATGGGTAATTTAGCGTGGCCAATCCTCCCTGACCTGCACATCCCGAGGCACTATGGGTAATTTAGTGTGGCTAATCCACCCTAACCTGCACATCCCTGGGCACTATGGGTAATTTAGCGTGGCCAATCCACCCTAACCTACACATCCCTGGGCACTATGGGTAATTTAGCGTGGCCAAACCACCCTAACCTGCACATCCCTGGGCAGTATGGGTAATTTAGCGTGGCCAATCCACCCTCACCTGCACATCCCTGGGC
This sequence comes from Chiloscyllium punctatum, assembly GCF_047496795.1. NCBI lineage: Eukaryota > Metazoa > Chordata > Chondrichthyes > Orectolobiformes > Hemiscylliidae > Chiloscyllium > Chiloscyllium punctatum. The sequence continues at coordinate 41,988,956 of NC_092774.1, read as the reverse complement.
ACTATGGGTAATTTAGCGTGGCCACTCCACCCTAATCTGCACATCCCTGGGCACTATGGGTAATTTAGCGTGGCCAATCCATCATCACCTGCACATCCCTGGGCACTATGGGTAATTTAGCGTGGCCAATCCAAGCTCACCTGCACTCCCTGGTTACTATGGGTAAATTAGCGTGGCCAATCCACCCTGACCTGCACATCCCTGGTCACTATGGGTAATTTAGCGTGGCCAATCCACCCTAACCTACACATCCCTGGGCACTATGGGTAATTTAGCGTGGCCAATCCATCCTAATCTGCACATCCCTGAGCACTCTGGGTAATTTAACGTGGCCAATCCACCCTGACCTGCACATTCCTGGGCACTATGGGTAATTTAGCGTGGCCAATCCACCCTGTCCGGCACATCCCTGGGCACTATGGATAATTTAGCGTGGCCAATCCACCCTGTCCGGCACATCCCTGGGCACTAAGGGTAATTTAGCGTGGCCAATCCACCCTGTCCGGCACATCCCTGGGCACTATGGGTAATTTAGCGTGGCCAATCCACCCTAACCCTGACATCCCTGGGCACAATGGGTAATTTAGCGTGGCTAATCCACCCCAACCTGCACATCCCTGGGCACTATGGGTGAGTTCGCGTGGTCAAGCCACCCTAATCTACACATCCCTGGGCACTCCGGTAATTTAGCGTGGCCAATCCACCCTAATCTGCATGTCCCTGGGCACTCTGGGTAATTTAGCATAGCCATTCTACCATAAACTGCACATCGCTGGGCACTATGGGTAATGTAGCGTGGCCAATCCACCCTGACCTGCACATCCCTTGGCACTATGGGTTATTTAGCGTGGCCAATCCACCCTGACCTGCACATCCCTGGGCACTCTGGGTAATTTTGCGTGGCCAATCCTCCCTAACCTGCACCTACCTGGGTACTATGGGGAATTTAGCGTCGCCAATCCACCCTAACCTGCACATCCCTGGGCACTATGGGTAATTTAGTGTGGCCAATCCACCCTGACCTGCACATCCCTGGTCACTATGGGTAATTTAGCGTGGCCAATCCTCCCTGACCTGCACATCCCGAGGCACTATGGGTAATTTAGTGTGGCTAATCCACCCGAACATGCACATCCCTGGGCACTATGGGTAATTAAGCGTGGCCAATCCACCCTAACCTGCACATCCCTGGGCACTATGGGTAACATAGCGTAGCCAATCCACCCTGACCTGCACATCCCTGGGCACTATGGGTAATTTAGCATGGCCAATCCACCCTAACCTGCAAATCCCTAGGCACTATGGGTAATGTAGCGTGGCCAATCCACCCTAACCTGCACATCCCTGGGCACTATGGGTAATTTAGCGTGGCCAATACACCCTCACCTGCACATCCCTGGGCACTATGGGTAATTTAGTGCGGCTTATCCATCCTAACCTGCAAATCCCTGGGCACTATGGGTAATTTAGCGTGGCCAATCCACCCTAATCTACACATCCCTGGCACTCTGTGTAATTTAGCATGGCCAATCCACCCAAACCTGCACATCCCAGGGCAATATTGGTAATTTGGCGTGCCCAATCCACCCTAATCTACACATCCCTGGGCACTCTGGGTTTTTTAGCGTTGCCAATCCACCCTAACCTGCATCTACTTGGGTACTATGGGTTATTTAGCGTGGCCAATCCACCCTAACCTGCACACCCCTGTGCACTATGGGTAATTTAGCGTAGCCAATCCACCCTAACCTGCACATCCCTGGGCACTCTGGGTAATTCAGCGTGGCTTATCCACCCTAACCTGCACATCCCTGGGCACTATGGGTAATTTAGTGTGGCCAATCCACCCTAACCTGCACATCCCTGGGCACTCTGGGTAATTCAGCGTGGCCTATCCACCCTAACCTGCACATCCCTGGGCACTATGGGTAATTTAGCGTGGCCAATCTACCCTAACCTGCACATCCCTGGGCACTTTGGGTAATTTAGCGTGGCCAATCCACCCAAAGCTACACATCCCTCGGCACTCTGGGTAATTTAGCGTGAGCAATCCCCCCTAACCTGCACATCCCTGGGCCCTACTGGTAATTTTGCACGGCCAATCCACCCTAGCCTGCACATCCCTGGGCACTATGGGTTATTTAGCGTGGCCAATCCACCCTAACCTGGACATCCCTCGGCACTATGGGTTATTTAGCATGGCCAATCCACCCTGACCTGCACATCCCTGGGCACAATGGGTGATTTAGCACCGTCAATCCACCCTAACCTCCACATCCCTGGGCACTCTGGGTAATTTAGCATGGCCAATACACCCTAACCTGCACATCCCTGGGCACTATGGGTAATTTAGCATGGCCAATCCACCCTAACCTGCACATGCTTGGGAACTATGGGTTATTTAGCGTGGCCAATCCACCCTAACCTGCATATCCCTGGGCACTCTAGGTAATTTAGCGTGGCCAATCCACCCTAACCTGCACATCCCTGGGCACTATGGGTAATTTAGCGTGGCCAATCCACCCCAACCTGCACATCCCTGGGCACTCTAGGTAATTTAGCATGGCCAATCCAACTTGACCTGCACATCCCTGGGGACTATTGGTAATTTAGAATGGCCAATCCACCCTAACCTGCACATCCCTGGGCACGATGGGCAATTTAGCGTGGCCAATCCACCCTCACCTGCACATCCCTGGGCACTACGGGTAATTTAGCGTGGCCAGTCCACCCTGACCTGCACATCCCTGGGCACTATGGGGAATTTAGCGTGGCCAATCCACCCTAATCTGCACATCCCTGGGCACTATGGGTAATTTAGCATGGCCACTCCATCATCACCTGCACATCCCTGGGCACTATGGGTAATTTAGCGCGGCCAATCCACACTGACCTGCACATCCCTGGGCACTATGGGTAATTTAGCATGGCCAATCCAACCTCACCTGCACATCCCTGGTCACTGTGGGTTAATTAGCGTGGCCAATCCACCCTAACCTGCACATCCCTGGGCACTATGGGTAATTTAACGTGGCCAATCCACCCTAACCTATACATCCCTGGGCACTATGGGTACTTTAGCTTGGCCAATCCACCCTAACCTGCACATCCCTGGGCACAATGGGTAATATAGCGTGGCCACTCCACCCTAACCTGCACATCCCTGAGCACTCTGGGTAATTTAACGTGGCCAATCCACTCTGACCTGCACATTCCTGGGCTCTATGGGTAATTTAGCGTGGCCAATCCACCCTGACCTGCACACACTGGGCACAATCGGGAATTTAGCGTGGCCAATCCACCTTCACCCTGACATCCCTGGGAACAATGGGTAATTTAGCGTGGCTAATCCACCCCAACCTGCACATCCCTGGCCACTATGGGTGAGTTCGCGTGGTCAAGCCACCCTAATCTACACATCCCTATGCACTATGGGTAATTTAGCATGGCCAATCCTCCCTGACCTGCACATCCCGAGGCAGTATGGGTAATTTAGTGTGACCAATCCACCCTGACCTGCACATCCCTGGGCACTATGGGTAATTTAGCCCGGCCAATCCACCCTAACCTGCACATCCCTGGGCACTATGGGTTATTTAGCGTGGCCAATCCACCCTAACCTGGACATCCCTCGGCACTATGGGTTATTTAGCATGGCCAATCCACCCTGACCTGCACATCCCTGGGCACAATGGGTGATTTAGCACCGTCAATCCACCCTAACCTCCACATCCCTGGGCACTCTGGGTAATTTAGCATGGCCAATCCACCCTAACCTGCACATCCCTGGGCACTATGGGTAATTTAGCGTGGCCAAACCACCCTAACCTGCACATGCTTGGGAACTATGGGTTATTTAGCGTGGCCAATCCACCCTAACCTGCATATCCCTGGGCACTCGAGGTAATTTAGCGTGGCCAATCCACGCGAACCTGCACATCCCTGGGCACTATGGGTAATTTAGCGTGGCCAATCCACCCCAACCTGCCCATCCCTGGGCACTCTAGGTAATTTAGCATGGCCAATCCAACCTGACCTGCACATCCCTGGGGACTATTGGTAATTTAGAATGGCCAATCCACCCTAACCTGCACATCCCTGGGCACGATGGGCAATTTAGCGTGGCCAATCCACCCTCACCTGCACATCCCTGGGCACTATGGGTAATTTAGCGTGGCCAATCCACCCTAACCTGCACATCCCTGGGCACTACGGGTAATTTAGCGTGGCCAGTCCACCCTGACCTGCACATCCCTGGGCACTATGGGGAATTTAGCGTGGACAATCCACCCTGACCTGCACATCCCAGGGCACTATGGGTAATTTAGCGTGGCCAATCCACCCTAATCTGCACATCCCTGGGCACTATGGGTAATTTAGCATGGCCACTCCATCATCACCTGCACATCCCTGGGCACTATCGGGAATTTAGCGTGGCCAATCCACCCTAACCCTGACATCCCTGGGCACAATGGGTAATTTAGCGTGGCTAATCCACCCCAACCTGCACATCCCTGGCCACTATGGGTGAGTTCGCGTGGTCAAGCCACCCTAATCTACACATCCCTGGGCACTCCGGTTAATTTAGCGTGGCCAATCCACCCTAATCTACATGTCCCTGGGCACTCTGGGTAATTTAGCATGGCCAATCTACCATAAACTGCACATCGCTGGGTACTATGGGTAATTTAGCGTGGCCAATCCACCCTAACCTGAACATCCCAGGGCACTATGGGTAATTTTGCGTGGCCAATCCCCCCTAACCGGCACATCCCTGGGCACTATGGGTAATTTAGTGTGGCCAATCTTCCCTAACCTGCGCATCCCTGGACACTATGGGTAATTTAGCATGTCCAAACCACCCAAAGCTACACATCCCTCGGTACTCTGGGTACTTTAGCGTGGCCAATCCACCCTGACCTGCACATCCCTGGGGACTATGGGTAATTTAGCGTGGCCAATCCACCCTAACCCTGACATCCCTGGGCACAATGGGTAATTTAGCGTGGCTAATCCACCCCAATCTGCACATCCCTGGCCACTATGGGTGAGTTCACGTGCTCAAGCCACCCTAATCTACACATCCCTGTGCACTCCGGTTAATTTAGCGTGGCCAATCCACCCTAATCTACATGTCCCTGGGCAATCTGGGTAATTTAGCATGGCCAATCTACCATAAACTGCACATCGCTGGGCACTATGTGTAATGTAGCGTGGCCAATCCACCCTGACCTGCACATCCCTGGGCACTATGGGTTATTTAGCGTGGCCAATCCACCCTGACCTGCACATCCCTGGGCACTATGGGTAATTTAGCGTGGCCAATCCACCCTAACCCTGACATCCCTGGGCACAATGGGTAATTTAGCGTGGCTAATCCACCCCAATCTGCACATCCCTGGCCACTATGGGTGAGTTCACGTGCTCAAGCCACCCTAATCTACACATCCCTGTGCACTCCGGTTAATTTAGCGTGGCCAATCCACCCTAATCTACATGTCCCTGGGCAATCTGGGTAATTTAGCATGGCCAATCTACCATAAACTGCACATCGCTGGGCACTATGTGTAATGTAGCGTGGCCAATCCACCCCAACCTGCACATCCCTGGGCACTATGGGTAATTTAGTGTGGCCAATCCACCCTAACCTGCACATCCCTGAGCACTCTGGGTAATTCAGCGTGGCCTATCCACCCTAACCTGCAAATCCCTGGGCACTATGGCTCATTTAGCGTGGCCAATCCACCCTGACCTGCACATCCCTGGGCACTATGGGTTATTTAGCGTGGCCAATCCACCCTGAGCTGCACATGCTTGGGCACTATGGGTAATTTAGCGTGGCCAATCCACCCTAACCTGAACATCCCAGGGCACTATGGGTAATTTTGCGTGGCCAATCCCCCCTAACCGGCACATCCCTGGGCACTATGGGTAATTTAGTGTGGCCAATCCACCCTGACCTGCACATCCCTGGGCACTATGGGTAATTTAGCGTGGCCAATCCACCCTAACCCTGACATCCCTGGGCACAATGGGTAATTTAGCGTGGCTAATCCACCCCAATCTGCACATCCCTGGCCACTATGGGTGAGTTCACGTGCTCAAGCCACCCTAATCTACACATCCCTGTGCACTCCGGTTAATTTAGCGTGGCCAATCCACCCTAATCTACATGTCCCTGGGCAATCTGGGTAATTTAGCATGGCCAATCTACCATAAACTGCACATCGCTGGGCACTATGTGTAATGTAGCGTGGCCAATCCACCCTGACCTGCACATCCCTGGGCACTATGGGTTATTTAGCGTGGCCAATCCACCCTGACCTGCACATCCCTGGGCACTATGGGTAATTTAGTGTGGCTTATCCATCCTAACCTGCACATCCCTGGGCACTATGGGTAATTTAGCGTGGCCAGTCCACCCTAATCTACACATCCCTGGCACTCTGTGTAATTTAGCATGGCCAATCCACCCAAACCTGCACATCCCAGGGCAATATTGGTAATTTAGCGTGCCCAATCCACCCTAATCTACACATCCCTGGGCACTCTGGGTTTTTTAGCGATGCCAATCCACCCTAACCTGCATCTACTTGGGCACTATGGGTAATTTAGCGTGGCCAATCCACCCTAACCTGCACACCCCTGTGCACTATGGGTAATTTAGCGTAGCCAATCCACCCTAACCTGCACATCCCTGAGCACTCTGGGTAATTCAGCGTGGCCTATCCACCCTAACCTGCAAATCCCTGGGCACTATGGCTCATTTAGTGTGGCCAATCCACCCTGACCTGCACATCCCTGGGCACTATGGGTAATTTAGCGTGGCCAATCCTCCCTGACCTGCACATCCCGAGGCACTATGGGTAATTTAGTGTGGCCAATCCACCCTGACCTGCTCATCCCTGGGCACTATGGGTAATTTAGTGTGGCCAATCCACCCTAACCTGCACATCCCTGGACACTATGCGTAAATTAGCGTAGCCAATCCACCCTGACCTGCACATCCCGAGGCACTATGGGTAATTTAGCGTGGCCAATCCACCCTAACCTGCACATCCCTGGGCACTATGGGTAATTTAGCGTGGCCAAACCACCCTAACCTGCACATCCCTGGGCACTATGGGTAATTTAGCGTGGCCAATCCACCCTGACCTGCACATCCCTGGGCACTATGGGTAATTTAGCATGGCCAATCCTCCCTGACCTGCACATCCCGAGGCACTATGTGTAATTTAGTGTGACCAATCCACCCTGACCTGCACATCCCTGGGCACTACGGGTAATTTAGCCCGGCCAATCCACCCTAACCTGCACATCCCTGGGCACTATGGGTAATTTAGTGTGGCCAATCCTCCCTGACCTGCACATCCCGAGGCACTATGGGTAATTTAGTGTGACCAATCCACCCTGACCTGCACATCCCTGGGCACTACGGGTAATTTAGCCCGGCCAATCCACCCTAACCTGCACATCCCTGGGCACTATGGGTAACTTAGCGTGGCCAATCCTCCCTGACCTGCACATCCCGAGGCACTCTGGGTAATTCAGCGTGGCCTATCCACCCTAACCTGCACATCCCTGGGCACTATGGGTAATTTAGCGTGGCCAATCCACCCTCACCTGCACATCCCTGGGCACTGTGGGTAATTTAGTGTGGCCAATCCATCCTAACCTGCATATCCCTGGTCACTTTGGGTAATTTAGCGTGGCCAATCCACCCTGACCTGCACATCCCTGGGCACTATGGGTAATTTAGCATGGCCAACCACCGTAACCAACACATCCCTCAGCACTATGGGTAATTTATTGTGGCCAATCCACCCTGACATGTACATCCCTGGGCACTATGGGTAATTTAGCGTGAGCAATCCACCCTTACCTGCACATCCCTCGGCACTATGGGTAATTTAGCGTGGTCAATCTACCCTAATCTACACATCCCTGGGCACTATGGGTAATTTAGCATGGCCAATCCTCCCTGACCTGCACATCCCGAGGCAGTATGGGTAATTTAGTGTGACCAATCCACCCTGACCTGCACATCCCTGGGCACTATGGGTAATTTAGCCCGGCCAATCCACCCTAACCTGCACATCCCTGGGCACTATGGGTTATTTAGCGTGGCCAATCCACCCTAACCTGGACATCCCTCGGCACTATGGGTTATTTAGCATGGCCAATCCACCCTGACCTGCACATCCCTGGGCACAATGGGTGATTTAGCACCGTCAATCCACCCTAACCTCCACATCCCTGGGCACTCTGGGTAATTTAGCATGGCCAATCCACCCTAACCTGCACATCCCTGGGCACTATGGGTAATTTAGCGTGGCCAATCCACCCTAACCTGCACATGCTTGGGAACTATGGGTTATTTAGCGTGGCCAATCCACCCTAACCTGCATATCCCTGGGCACTCTAGGTAATTTAGCGTGGCCAATCCACCCTAACCTGCACATCCCTGGGCACGATGGGCAATTTAGCGTGGCCAATCCACCCTCACCTGCACATCCCTGGGCACTATGGGTAATTTAGCATGGCCAATCCACCCTAACCTGCACATCCCTGGGCACTACGGGTAATTTAGCGTGGCCAGTCCACCCTGACCTGCACATCCCTGGGCACTATGGGGAATTTAGCGTGGACAATCCACCCTAACCTGCACATTCCAGGGCACTATGGGTAATTTTGCGTGGCCAATCCCCCCTAACCGGCACATCCCTGGGCACTATGGGTAATTTAGTGTGGCCAATCTTCCCTCACCTGCGCATCCCTGGACACTATGGGTAATTTAGTATGTCCAAACCACCCAAAGCTACACATCCCTCGGCACTCTGGGTACTTTAGCGTGGCCAATCCACCCCGACCTGCACATCCCTGGGCACTATGGGTAATTTAGCATGGCCAATCTACCCTAACCCTGACATCCCTGGGCACAATGGGTAATTTAGCGTGGCTAATCCACCCCAATCTGCACATCCCTGGGCACTATGGGTGAGTTTGCGTGCTCAAGCCACCCTAATCTACACATCCCTGGGCACTCCGGTTAATTTAGCGTGGCCAATCCACCCTAATCTACATGTCCCTGGGCAATCTGGGTAATTTAGCATGGCCAATCTACCATAAACTGCACATCGCTGGGCACTATGTGTAATGTAGCGTGGCCAATCCACCCTGACCTGCACATCCCTGGGCACTATGGGTTATTTAGCGTGGCCAATCCACCCTGACCTGCACATCCCTGGGCACTATGGGTAATTTAGTGTGGCTTATCCATCCTAACCTGCACATCCCTGGGCACTATGGGTAATTTAGCGTGGCCAGTCCACCCTAATCTACACATCCCTGGCACTCTGTGTAATTTAGCATGGCCAATCCACCCAAACCTGCACATCCCAGGGCAATATTGGTAATTTAGCGTGCCCAATCCACCCTAATCTACACATCCCTGGGCACTCTGGGTTTTTTAGCGATGCCAATCCACCCTAACCTGCATCTACTTGGGCACTATGGGTAATTTAGCGTGGCCAATCCACCCTAACCTGCACACCCCTGTGCACTATGGGTAATTTAGCGTAGCCAATCCACCCTAACCTGCACATCCCTGAGCACTCTGGGTAATTCAGCGTGGCCTATCCACCCTAACCTGCAAATCCCTGGGCACTATGGCTCATTTAGTGTGGCCAATCCACCCTGACCTGCACATCCCTGGGCACTATGGGTAATTTAGCGTGGCCAATCCTCCCTGACCTGCACATCCCGAGGCACTATGGGTAATTAAGTGTGGCCAATCCACCCTGACCTGCTCATCGCTGGGCACTATGGGTAATTTAGTGTGGCCAATCCACCCTAACCTGCACATCCCTGGGCACTATGCGTAAATTAGCGTAGCCAATCCACCCTAACCTGCACATCCCTGGGCACTATGTGTAATTTAGCGTGGCCAAACCACCCTAACCTGCACATCCCTGGGCACTATGTGTAATTTAGCGTGGCCAATCCACCCTCACCTGCACATCCTGAGGCACTATGGGTAATTAAGTGTGGCCAATCCACCCTGACCTGCTCATCGCTGGGCACTATGGGTAATTTAGTGTGGCCAATCCACCCTAACCTGCACATCCCTGGGCACTATGCGTAAATTAGCGTAGCCAATCCACCCTAACCTGCACATCCCTGGGCACTATGGGTAATTTAGCATGGCCAATCCACCCTGACCTGCACATCCCTGGGCACTATGGGTAATTTAGCATGGCCAATCCTCCCTGACCTGCACATCCCGAGGCACTATGGGTAATTTAGTGTGACCAATCCACCCTGACCTGCACATCCCTGGGCACTACGGGTAATTTAGCCCGGCCAATCCACCCTAACCTGCACATCCCTGGGCACTATGGGTAACTTAGCGTGGCCAATCCTCCCTGACCTGCACATCCCGAGGCACTCTGGGTAATTCAGCGTGGCCTATCCACCCTAACCTGCACATCCCTGGGCACTATGGGTAATTTAGCGTGGCCAATCCACCCTCACCTGCACATCCCTGGGCACTGTGGGTAATTTAGTGTGGCCAATCCATCCTAACCTGCATATCCCTGGTCACTTTGGGTAATTTAGCGTGGCCAATCCACCCTGACCTGCACATCCCTGGGCACTATGGGTAATTTAGCATGGCCAACCACCGTAACCAACACATCCCTCAGCACTATGGGTAATTTATTGTGGCCAATCCACCCTGACATGTACATCCCTGGGCACTATGGGTAATTTAGCGTGAGCAATCCACCCTTACCTGCACATCCCTCGGCACTATGGGTAATTTAGCGTGGTCAATCTACCCTAATCTACACATCCCTGGGCACTATGGGTAATTTAGCATGGCCAATCCTCCCTGACCTGCACATCCCGAGGCAGTATGGGTAATTTAGTGTGACCAATCCACCCTGACCTGCACATCCCTGGGCACTATGGGTAATTTAGCCCGGCCAATCCACCCTAACCTGCACATCCCTGGGCACTATGGGTTATTTAGCGTGGCCAATCCACCCTAACCTGGACATCCCTCGGCACTATGGGTTATTTAGCATGGCCAATCCACCCTGACCTGCACATCCCTGGGCACAATGGGTGATTTAGCACCGTCAATCCACCCTAACCTCCACATCCCTGGGCACTCTGGGTAATTTAGCATGGCCAATCCACCCTAACCTGCACATCCCTGGGCACTATGGGTAATTTAGCGTGGCCAATCCACCCTAACCTGCACATGCTTGGGAACTATGGGTTATTTAGCGTGGCCAATCCACCCTAACCTGCATATCCCTGGGCACTCTAGGTAATTTAGCGTGGCCAATCCACCCTAACCTGCACATCCCTGGGCACGATGGGCAATTTAGCGTGGCCAATCCACCCTCACCTGCACATCCCTGGGCACTATGGGCAATTTAGCGTGGACAATCCACCCTGACCTGCACATCCCTGGGCACTATGGGTAATTTAGCATGGCCAACCACCGTAACCAACACATCCCTCAGCACTATGGGTAATTTATTGTGGCCAATCCACCCTGACATGCACATCCCTGGGCACTATGGGTAATTTAGCGTGAGCAATCCACCCTTACCTGCACATCCCTCGGCACTATGGGTAATTTAGCGTGGTCAATCTACCCTAATCTACACATCCCTGCGCACTCTGGGTAATTTAGCATGGCCAACCACTAGCCGTCCTGGGTGCAGGTGTAGTGTCTTGGTTCGCGAGATAAAACTGGCCTCAGCGTCAGAACAGGAGCCAATGTCCAGGGGGCGCAATTTTGACACTCGGGACCGAGATGTGGGGAATTTTCTTTGAGCTGAGAGGGCAGTAATTCTTTAGGATTCCCGACCCCAGAGGGATGTGGAGCTTAGACTTTAGATTAGATTCCCTACTGTGTGGAAACGGGCCCTTCGGCCCAACAAGTCCACACTGACCCTCCAAAAAGCAACCCACCCAGACCCATTTCCCTCTGACTGATGTACCTAACACTACAGGCAATTTAGCATGGCCAATTCACCCTAACTTGCACACCTTTAGAGTGTGGGAGGAAACCGGAGCACCCGGAGGAAACCCACACAGATATGGGGGAGAATGTGCAAACTCCACACAGAGAGTCACCCTGAGGCTGGAATCGAACCCGGGCACCTGGTGCTGTGAGGCAGCAGTGCTAACCACTGAGCCACCGTGCCCCTTTGAGTGTGCTTGAAATAGAGAAAGGTGATGTACTGAGGGTCATAGACTCAAAGAGTTATATAGCGCAGAAACAGAACCCTCAGTCCAACCTGTCCATGCCGACCAGATATCCCAACCCAATCTAGTCCCACCTGCCAGCACCCGGCCCATATCCCTCCAAACCCTTCCTATTCATATACCCATCCAAATGCCTCTTAAATGTTGCAATTGTACCAGCCTCCAGCACTTCCTCTGGCAGCTCATTCCATACCCGTACCACCCTGTGCATGAAAAAGTTGCCCCTTAGGTCTCTTTTATATCTTTCCCCTCTCACCCTAAACCTATACCCTCTAGTTCTGGACTCCCCAACCCGAGGGAAAAGACTTTGCCTGTTTATCCTTATCCATGTCCCTCATGATTCTGTAAACCTCTATAAGGTCACCCCTCAGCCTCCGACGCTGCAGGGAAAACAGCCCCAGCCTGTTCAGCCTCTCCCTGTAGCTCAAATCCTCCAAACCTGGAAACATCCTTGTCAATCTTTTCTGAACCCTTTCAAGTTTCACAACATCTTTCCGATAGGAAGAAGACCAGAATTGCACGCAATATTCCAACTGTGGCCTAACCAATGTCCTGTACAGCCGCAACATGACCTCCCAACTCCTGTACTCAATACTCTGACCAATAAAGGAAAGCATACCAAACACCTCCTTCACTATCCTATCAACCTGCGACTCCACTTTCAAGGAGCTATAAACCTGCACTCCAAGGTCTCTTTGTTCAGCAACACTCCTTAGGACCTTACCATTAAGTGTATAAGTCCTGCTAAGATTTGCTTTCCCAAAATACAGCACCTCACATTTATCTGAATTAAACTCCATCTGCCACTTCTCAGCCCATTGGCCCATCTGGTCAAGATCCTGTTGTAATCTGAGGTAACCTTCTTCGCTGTCTGCTACACCTCCAATTTTGGTGTCAAAGGAACTTGGAACCTGCACCCCCAGGTCTCTTTGTTTGCTAACGCTCCCCATGACCCTATCTTTAAGTATATCACTCCAAAGCAAAGATAGTCTTAGATTATAGGACAATATAGACAGGCTGGTCAGATGGGCTGTTCAGTGACAAACAGAATTCATTCCAGATGAATCCGAGGTGATGCACTTCGACAGGCCAAACAAGTCTGCATGTGGAGTTTGCACGTTCTCCCCCCACCCCGTGGCTTTCCTCCGGGTGCCCTCCCACAGTCCAAAGATGTGCAGGTTCGAGTGGATTGGCCATGCTACACTGTCCTGTGGTGTCCAGGAACGTGTCGGTTAGGGTGGATTAGCCATGGGCAAGGTAGAGAGGTGGATCTGGGCAGGATGCTCTTCAGAGGGTCGGTGAAAGATACAATGGGCCGAATGGCCTGCTTTCACACTGTGGAGATCTGATGATTCTGTGAAAGGCAAGGGAACGCATGATGAATGAGAGAACCCTGGGAAGTGCCAAGGGTCAGAGGGACCTTAGTGTGCGTGTCCACTGGTCCATGAACATGGGAGGACAGGTAGATCCAACTGGTTATGAAGACACATGGAATCCTTGCCTTTGTCAGATGAGGCAGAGAACTTAAAGCAGGGATAGAACATAGAACGTGACAGCGCAGTACAGGCCCTCTGGCCTTCGATGTTGTGCCAACCTGTCATACCAATCTGAAGCCTATCTAACCTACACTATTCCATGTACGTCCATATGCCTGTCCAATGACGACTTAAATGCACTTAAAGTTGGCGAATCTACTACCGTTGCAGGCAAAGCATTCCATACCCTTACTACTCTCTGAGTAAAGAAACTACCTCTGACATCTGTCAGGATGTTGTGCTGGAACTGTATAAGATGTTGATCAGGCCATAGGTGGAGTACTGTGTGCACTTCTGGAATCCACGTTATCGGTGGGATGCGGTTGCACTGGAGAGAGTGCAGGGGACTTTCACCAGGACGTTGCGTGGACTGAGTTTTAGTAATGAAGAGCAATTGGACATCCTCGGGAAGAGCAGGGGCAGCAGATGATTGGGATGTATAAAACCATAAGGGGCATAAACAGGGTGGACAGGAATGAACCTTTCCTGTTACTGGAGGAACCAATGAGCAAGGGACATAGATTTGAGGTAAGGGGCAGAAGGTTTCAAGGAGACATAGAGGGTGATGGGAATCCTGAACACACTGGGTGGCAGAGAGAGATTCAATAACATTTCAGAGTATTTAGATGTGCACTTGTGATGCCAATACATACAGGGCTATGGGTATAGTTATCAAGATTAGATTCCCTACAGTGTGGAAACAGGCCCTTTGGCCCAACCAGACCCTTCGAAAAGTAACCCACCCAGACCCATTTCCCTCTGACTAATACACCTAACACTATGGGCAACTTAGCATGGTCAATTCACCCTAACCTGCACATCTTTGGACTGTGGGAGGAACCCAGAGGAAACCCATGTCGACACAGGGAGAACGTGCAAACTCCACACACAGTCGCCCCAAGGCTGGAATCGAACCTGGGAACCCTAGCACTATGAGGCAGCAGTGCTAACCCCTGAGCCACTGTGCTGCCCTAGCTTGCAGATGACACCAAAATTGGAGGTGTACTGGACAGCGAAGAAGGTTACCTCAGAGTCCAACAGGATCTGGACCAGATGGGCCAATGGGCTGAGAAGTGGCAGCTGGGGTTTCATTTAGATAAATGCGAGGTGCCGCATTTTGGAAAAGCAAATCAGAGCAGGACTTATACACTTAATGGTCAGGTCCTAGGGACTGTTGCTGAACAAAGAGACCTTGGAGTGCAGGTTCATCGCTCCTTGAAAGTGGAGTCGCAGGTAGATAGGATAGTGAAGGAGGCGTTTGGAAGGGGCAATCTTTTCACACAGAGGGTGGTACATGGATGGAAAGAGCTGCCAGAGGAAGTGGCAGAGGCTGGCACAATTGCAGCATTTAAAACACATCTAAATGAGTATATGAATAGGAAGAGTTTAGAGGGATATGGGCCAAGTGCTGGCAAATGAGACGAGATTAATTTAGCATATCTGGTCAGCACAAATGAGTTAGACCGAAGGGCCTGTTTCCAATCTGTACTTCTCTATGACTCTAAGGTCTGGAAAGTGGGACTAAAATAATTAGGTGGTGGTGTTTGATGAGGGAAAAGTCAATGGGCCAAAAGGCCTTTTTATATGCTATGGACCCCTTGACTATTAATACTGACCCACCCACCTCCTGTGTAAGAGTAAAGAAGTAAAATAAATGAGGAAAAGTCAGCAAATCAAAATCCTGAAGCAATACCACTACACAGAGAGAGAAGTTGGGGGTGGGGAGATCGTCTTGGGATTAGATTTGGTAGGTTAAACCAGGGGCAGGACTTACCCAGTCGGTGGCAGGGCCCTGGGGAGTGTTATAGAACAAAGAGCACTTGGGGGACTCGTTCATAGCTCCTCAAAAGTGGAGTCACGGATAGACAGGGCAGTGAAGACGGCTTTCGGTATGCTCGCTTTCGTCAGACAGAGCACGGAGCGTAGGAGTTGGGATGGAGCGTTGCAGCTGTACAAGTTGTGGGCAATGCCACATTTGGAGCAGTGTGCACAATTCTGGTCGCCCTCCCCCACAGAAGTGATCTCATTAAACCAGAATGGGCGCAGAAACGATTTGCTAGGATTCTACCTCGACTGGAGGGTTTGAGTTATAAGAAGAAGGTGCATTGCCTGAGATTTGTTTCTCTCTCAAGTGTAGGAGACTGAGGAGTGACCTTATCGAAATTTATAAAATCACCAGGGGCATACATAAAGAAGAAAGCCAACAGCTTTTCCCCACGATAGGGGAGTCTAAAACTAGAGGGGCATAGGATTAAGGGGAGAGGGGAAAGATTTAAAAGAGACTTAAGGGGCAACTTTTTCACGCAGAGGGTGGTGCCTGTATGCAATGAGTTGCCAGAGGAAGTGGTGGAAGCTGGTACAGTTACAACATTTAAGAAGGCATCTGAATGGGTATAGGAATAGGAAGGGTGTGGAGGGACAAGGGCCAAGTGCTGGCAAATGGGGCCAGATTAGTTTAGGATAGCTGGTCAGCACGGATGAGTTAAACAGAAGGGTCGATTTCTGTGCTGTACAGTTCTATAACCTGGAGCGAACCAGGGGAAAGAGTCTGTGGAAACTCGCAGCTCGCTGTGGGCCAGTCTTTGCTCCTGTTTAACCTTCAAGTAGGTCAGTGAAAAGACTGGCCCACGCACCTCCAAGCAGGGCTCCCTCTGCAGAGCCGTGACCACTGCAAGACACTTTCTGGGGGATGGGTGGGGGGGGGGGGGGAAGAAAAAAAAAAGAGATGAACAGATAACCCACGAGGTGCGATGGGATTGTCCCTTCAGCTGCAGGAACCTTGGCAGAAGGCAGCGAGAGTGCTGGGAAGCTGCTGGAGGTGAAGCTGAGACTCTTAGATGCTGGCAGTCCAAGCCTTTGGAAAGACAGAGGGATGGCTGGCATTTCAAGATGGCACCCCTTCCTTGACAGTGGAGGATGTGACAGATCAGTGAGGGGGGGGGGGGGGGGTGTTGGGAATACTGGAGAAGACAATAACCGTGGTTCCCCCGAGCTTGTTCGACAGGGATTGGGAGGGAGCCACTCAGCCCCCATGGGTCAGTTACGGTGGATATCACTGTGAACATGTGCGCAGTGGAGTCCACAATTGCTGACATCCCTCTCACCAGCTGTTGGGAGTGCAAACCTCCTTCCCAGTCCAACCCCACCCACCCCTCAGAGAGGGCCCACACAGCAGCTCAGTGGTTAGCACTGCTGCCTCACGGTGCCAGGGACCCGGGTTCGATTCCAGCCTCAGGGGCGACTGTCTGTCTGTGTGGGAGTTTGCACATTCTCCCCTTGTGTCCGCGTGGGTTTCCCCCTGGGTGCTCCGGTTTCCTCCTGCTGCAGTGCAAAGATGTGCAGGTTAGGGTGGGTCGGCCACGCCAACAATGTTCAGGGATGTGTCGTTGTGGTACATTAGTCAGGGGTACATGTGCAGCAAGAGGGTAGGGAGAACGGGGTTACTCTTTGGCGGGTCGGTGTGGACTGGTTAGGCCGAAAGGCCTGCTCCCATACTGCAGGGGATTCTCTGATACCATCACTCTCAGACCAAAGGAAAAACTACAAAGGCAGTTTATTGATAAGTATAGCTCAGAACAGAAGCAACATCTAAACAAACAGCAAAGGCAGCTAGATTACAATACGTGGTGCGGCTCACAGCATCTAAGTCTGAAAAGGAAAATTAGAATCACAGGAAGGGTTGAAATCTTTCTTCAGGATTTCTCTGATTGCAGTGAACGAGTTCCAGCATGTACCCAGCTCCCAGTGAGGAGTGTGGAGTGCGTCCCTGTCAGGGGGGGACGGATAGAGGGAGGAGGAGGACGAGCAGACACCTTGAAGGATATGGGGAAATCCCCTCGGTCCCCAGCCCACCCTGATTCCTGTCTCCTCCAGCCCCGGGTACGCAGCGGGGTACCTCAGAAACCAGGCCAGACGTCTTCCCCTTGAAGCCCCTCCAGCTGGCCCAACAGGACAGAGAGAGAGAGAGAGAGAGAGAGAGAGGAGAGAAAAACCACAGAAAACAAGTAGTGGTGAATACAAAACAAGTTGACTGGCAACCCGCTCCTCTCCCCCCCCAGGTACGTTCGCCGTCGTCTGCCGGTCGGAGTGCACTCGCCCACCGGTCACCGTTCTCTCCCGGTCATCACAATGACGCGCGCTCGCTCTCCATGTCGGCGCCTCCCGGGATTCTGTCCTGACGGAGGGATGCCGCGGGACGACAGTCTTCGGAGTCTCGTTTCTCAGGGATGCCGATGTTGCCCAGGAGTGCGCAACACCGCCCCCCCACAACCCCAAAGAGTGGCACGTTCGAGAGGGCTTCCCCAACCCTTCCAAACACCTTTGCGAGGCCCCACTCAGTGGAACAGCCGACCCCCCCCCACACACACACACACACACGCACGCACGCACACACACGAGACAACAGCTGGTCCTG
This sequence comes from Chiloscyllium punctatum, assembly GCF_047496795.1. NCBI lineage: Eukaryota > Metazoa > Chordata > Chondrichthyes > Orectolobiformes > Hemiscylliidae > Chiloscyllium > Chiloscyllium punctatum. Next base: position 41,970,722 of record NC_092774.1, on the reverse strand, counting down.
CAGAAAGCTTCCCCCTCCCCATCCCGTTGTAACACTCATTCCTCATGGATCAAAGCACTGTGATGGAGAAGGGGGGAAAAGGGGAAGGGCTGGAGGAAAACCCCAGGAAACTCACCACCACACTCCCCATGAGCCAGGCATCAGAACACACTTAAAATCATGGAAAATTATAAAGGAAGGAGAGCTTTAAAATCAAACTACCCAAAGCACTGCGTTTCTATGATTTCAACTCGACAAACAATGGAAATGTAAAATTCCAGTGAAATGCAGGTACACTTCAGTTAGAACTAATCCCACTGACACCAATCTCCCCCTGTCTGATATAAACCAGCCCCACAGTCACTGACACCAATCTCCCCCTGTCTGATATAAACCAGTCCCACAGTCACTGACACCAATCCCCTCCTGTCTGACATGAAGCAGCCCCACAGTCACTGACACCAATCCCCTCCTGTCTGATATAAACCAGCCCCACAGTCACTGACACCAATCCCCTCCTGTCTGATATAAACCAGTCCCACAGTCACTGACACCAATCCCCTCCTGTCTGATATAAACCAGCCCCACAGTCACTGACACCAATCCCCTCCTGTCTGATATAAACCAGTCCCACAGTCACTGACACCAATCCCCTCCTGTCTGATATAAACCAGTCCCACAGTCACTGACACCAATCTCCCCCTGTCTGATATAAACCAGTCCCACAGTCACTGACACCAATCTCCTCCTGTCTGATATACACCAGTCCCACAGTCACTGATACCAATCCCCTCCTGTCCGATATAAACCAGTCCCACAGTCACTGACACCAATCTCCCCCTGTCTGATATAAACCAGCCCCACAGTCACTGACACCAATCTCCCCCTGTCTGATATAAACCAGCCCCACAGTCACTGACACCAATCTCCCCCTGTCTGATATAAACCAGTCCCACAGTCACTGACACCAATCCCCTCCTGTCTGATATAAACCAGTCCCACAGTCACTGACACCAATCTCCCCCCTATCTGATATAAACCAGTCCCACAGTCACTGACACCAATCTCCCCCTGTCTGATATAATCTGAATGCCTTCCCCCCGCAGCCCCCCACCTCCCTTTGTTGTGATACTGGGGGGTGGGGGTGGGGAGAGAGAGAGACACAAAAGCCGCACGGTCAAACGTGTTAACTTCCCAGAGACGCGTGTGGTCACACTGACGGACAGACGCAGTGGGGTTTCCAAATAGCTTATTCAATGGAATGCCACAACCCACCCACCTGGATCTCCACTAACACTACAGATTGAAACCCACCCCGCTCCCCCAACTCCCCCCCCCCTTTTCCCTGGGGTCCCTACATCCTTCCCCCTAACCTCCCCCCCACCCCTCCAAATGCCAGAGAAAGCTGGATCTGAGAGGGGGGGGGGGGAAGAGAGGTGCAGGTCACATGGGCCTCTCCTGGTGAGGGTGTCTGGGGGAAGAGGGGGAGGGTAGGGGGAGGGTGAGGGGGAGGGTGAGGGGGAGGGTAGGGGGAGGGGGAGGGGAGGGTGGGGTGGGAAGGGGAAGGGGGGGAAGGGGAAGGGGAAGGGGGGAAGGGGAAGGGGGGAAGGGGAAGGGGGGAAGGGGAAGGGGGGAAGGGGAAGGGGGGAAGGGGAAGGGGGGAAGGGGAAGGGGGGAAGGGGAAGGGGAAGGGGGGAAGGGGAAGGGGGGAAGGGGAAGGGGGGAAGGGGGAAGGGGGGAGAAGGGGGGGAAAGAGGGGGAAAGAGGGGGAGAAATGGTGCTGTGATGGGGGCTTTTCCTACACGGTCGAGCCATGGTAGGGGTGAAGAGAGAGAGAGAGAGAGAGACGAAAGAACACACGCAGGCTACAGGTGAGAAGAC